>NW_015163675.1:30863-30997 GCF_001447785.1 Gekko japonicus | reverse complement strand
AAACCTCTAGGTATTTCCCTCCTTAGAGCTGGCAACCCTACATTCCCCTCAGTGCCTGTTGGTAGGCAACTAAGCTTGGTCCTGTCACCTACTTTGGCCTTTGGGAGAAAACACATTGGGGCCAGTCCTGATAG
>NW_015163675.1:15309-29861 GCF_001447785.1 Gekko japonicus | reverse complement strand
CCAACCCCACCCACTCCAGGGCCGGCGACTGGATGTGCAAGCCTCCGGCCGCTGGGTCCGTTTCCAACCCCCCCTCCACTCCAGGACCGGAGACAGGAGGCAGAAGCCTCCGGGCGCCCGCTCCCTTCCCCTCCCCCACCACCCACTCCTGGGCCAGCAACTGGAGGCCGGGTCCCTTCCCCCCCATTCACTCCAGGGCCAGCAACGGGATGCAGAGGCCTCCGGCCGCCACCGCCGTTCCACCACCCCCTCCCACCCTCACCCACTACTGTTTACCTTACCACCATCCAGCCTATGCGTTCGTTACAGACCACATCTTTCTAGATCCCGTTGTATCGGTTTCACAACGGGCTTTTCTGCTATTAGGATCAAATAAATGTCTTACAAGATCTTCTTGTAGCTTTATCACGAGCACACTGCCACTGTCTCTCTAGCCATCTCAGCCCTCGCTTCATAAGCCGCACCTCCTGGGTAAACCAGGGAGTGAGCCAAGAATGGGGGTGCAGAGGGTGCTAGGGAGCAATCTCATCAATGCCTGCAAAGAGTCAGCTGTGCCAATCTCCTACAAGCTCATCTAACGAGCCACCAGGGGGTATTGGATCCTACCGAGCCATCCGGAGCCACACGGGGTCCATTTGGCTCCATTGGTGAGCTAAAATATGCTCGCCGCCTAAACAATATTCGGGTGAGACATTCAGACAGGCCCTCAGGGCAACGTGGTACTGCCAAGGCAGTATTCCAGTCCACTGTAACCCCTGCCGCGAAGACCAAATCAAGTGTGTGCCCAGCCTGGTGGGTGGGGGTCATTACATATTGGGAGAGTCCTAGCGCCACCATGGATGACACTAGGTCCATTGCCTGAGTGGAGGTCACATTATCAGTATGGACATGGAAATTGCACAGGACTATCAGTCTAAGGTGTTCCAGTGCCCAGCTTGATATAGCCTCCATCAGAGATTGACTGGTACATTAGGTGGTTGGTACACCTGCCAAAGGACACTAGAGACATAGTATTTTTATAGGTGTGTTTTCAATCTGCTCTTAAATTGTATAATCTGTATTGACAATTTATGCCAATAAAGGCTAACTTGAACTTGACTCAGACTCCCCACGAGTGGCAACAAGCAGGTGGAAGTCTGAGACCACCCCCAGCAAGATCTCAGTGAGAGCATCCATGGCAGCCATGGATGTGAAGTCGTGACTCCTAGGACAAGGAGGAAACAGACTATCTCAACAAAACAATACAAGAAGATAGATCACCATGAGTAACCTTAACTGCAACATTACTAGGAACTTTTCCACTGATCAAGCCCTTTAAACTGTCTGCAAGGGGAAAAGAAAGGGAGGGGTGAGGCTAAGAAAAGAAGAGAAAGGAACTTTCTTAATACATTTACTGGGCTAAAGAAAATAAGGTTGATGTCTGAGAAGAAAATTGTGAAACAGATTTATAAATGTGATATCATTATACTTTGGATTACAAAACCATATTGTAGATTTTAAATCTTCGGAATACTGTAATAAGCGTCTGATTCTATATTAGTGAAATGGAAACTTATCTTCTCTGGAATTAAAACTGAACCATAAGGATTCATAGAAAGACATTTAATTTAGATCTACATCTTATTATCTGGACCATAAACTTAAATCAAGAAGGAACAATTAATGAACTATTAAGCATGTACTTTTAACTTTCACTATGTCATTTCCTTATAACTCATTGTGTATACTTTTGCAGCTTGTTGAAAATTGCAAACTATATTATGTTCTGAGGTTCCTGTAAACAACTGATAAGTCTGTATTACAACTAAATGATAAGACTGTGTGCCTTGTCTAGGAATCCTTTTATTTTTAATGTAATTGGGTAAGCATAGAAAGCTCTGTGATTGTAGAGATTTTATTGAGAAAGAGCTGGAGAGATTCTCTGTTTTTAACACAATATTTTAAAATGGCAGGGGTAGTAGAAGAAAAAAATGTTCTGACACTAATGGTTACAGAGCTCCAGTTTTTTTTTTTTTACAAGAAACGATCACTCCAATAATAGAAAAAGCTGTGAAAACGGCTCTGGACTCTATGCAATCTAAGCTAGACTTACTTCTACAGCAGAAGATCAGCCAGCTGAAAGAGCAAACTGACATGGCATACATCTTTGTGAGAGATATGGGTACAGAAAATACAGATGAAGTCTGGAAGCAAAATGAGATGGCCTACAGAACAAACTCAATGTCTACAAAAAGAAACAATGAAAGATGTAATCTTTACAGCAGAAAATGAAAATTTCCTTCAGAGAGAAAAATAAAGAATATATGGAACCTCAAATCATCCAGTGAATTGAATATAGAGGGCTACTTCCAGAAGTTATTTTCCTTACATATAAGTGGAAAAGACATAGAATTAAAACTTTAAAACTCAAGAGGAGAAACTAGAGAATGAAGAAGAGGATGAAATCCTACAAAAATGGTTAAAACCTCCCGGATGTGTGAGATTACACATACTTTTAAGAGAAGACGGTCAAAACCCTTTGAACAAGAGAGACTATACAATTTTTCAAAATCTTATCAATTAGACTGACATATAACCAATTTGAAAGGAACAGGAACTGTATTTTAAATCAATTGCAAAATAATATACATAAAAATAAGGTGGAATATAGAAAATAGATATTTAGATATTGTATGAGATACTTAACTAGATACTTTAGTGATGAAATGGAGCCCCCTGATCTCTGTATGTTTGTTTGTCTTAATTAAAAATAAAACATTAAAAAAAGAAATCACAATAATCACGATAACCATTTATAATCAATTTGGTTGGAAGGTTCTATAGCTGAATAAATTAAATCTAATCAGTAATCAAGCAATTTAAACAAATATTTACCTCAGTTAAATCCAGCTATTCAAATTAATCAACTATTTAGCTCCTAATTAATTAGCCAATTTAACTACTTTAAATAAATCACCAGTCATTATCTTCCAATTTAATTAGGGATATTACTCCACATTCCTTTTGGGACAACAGCAGCCAGCTGCCTTGGTGGTCTAAGCTGTAAGATTCTATTTGCCAGCCAGCATTGGTCCTGAGGTCTTCTCCAGTCCAACACAACTGGACTGGGTGTCTCACTGCCTCTCTTCATTGTTCTACCAAAGGCACCAAAAGCACTCTGTCTCTTGGGCTCTCTCCAGTTTTGGTCTCCACACACCGCCCATCTCTGGTCTTTTTTTTTTTACGGTAAATTTTTTATTTTTCATAACACCAAAACAAAGCAAACATGCAAACATGAATGGGGGTATTTCACTCAATGTGCAAATTACATCTGTTACATAATCACTTGCCTTGTTATAGTTTGTATAATTCTCCTTACATCGTTAAGATGGTAATTAGAGTTCTGCAAGTCTTATCAGGCTAATACTTTATATGTCCTCAACAGGTTTTAATACTGTAATATTGATTTATAAATATCTTCATACCAGTTGTAGAATCTTGACCAAGTATTTTCAAATGCAGTTTCCAGTCGACTTTTCAAAATAAAAGTCAATTTATCAATTTCTGCTGTTTCCAAAATTTTACTTATAATTTCTTATTTTGTGGTTGTTCTATACATCTCCAATATTTAGCATACAATATTCTGGCAGTTGTGACGATATACAATATAAGATAAAAATCATTTTTTTACAGTTTTCAGGTAATATGCTAAACAAAAATATCTCTGGTATCATGGGTATAGAACATTTAAAAAAATTTGGAGCATTTTGTGGATCCTACCCCAGTATTTTTTAGCTTTATCACATAACCACCACATATGGTAAAGGGATCCAACCTTATTTTGACATTTCCAACAAATATTTGAGCATTTAAAGTCAAACTCTGCCAATTTATTAGGTATAATATACCATCTATAAAATATCTTATATATATTTTCTTTATATGAAGTAGCTTTTGTAATTTTAATATTTTTTCCACACCTGTAATCATTTATCGAGGTCTATATTATGTCCCAAATTTTGTGCCCATTTAATCATAACATTTTAACCATTTCATCTTGTGTCTTATTTTCTAAAAGTAACGCATAAAGTTTTCTTATGAGTTTCTCTTCCGTATGTAACAGTATCTTATCTATTTCTGGAATTTTACCATAAAAACCTGTTGGTTTGTCTTTACTATACCTAGATTCAATTTGGCTTTTCTGCCACCAAGTTAAATTTTCTATTGGTTTAAGTTCATTTTTGCTATTCAATAAATCGTCATATCTTATGGTTGTTTCTTCTTGGTATATATTAGAGTTTGTAAATGCTTCTAATGGGGCCACCCATCTTGGGGTTTTAGTATAAAAGTTTTTTCTTTCTTTTCCCATATTTTCAGTAGAGAAGCTCTAATTAAGTGTTTGAAATATTTATTAGTATCTGCTTCTCCGTACCATATAAAAGTGTGCTATCCTAGATGTAGATCATGATTTTCTATTTTCAAACATCATGTGTTCTCCAAAGTAATCCAATATTTAATCCAAGTCAGAGCTGCTGCTTTATAATATACCAACCAATCTGATAACAAAACAAGCTCTCTCTTTAGCATCTTGTAATGCTTTAAGTCTTTTTCTTGGTCTTTTACCTTGCCAAATGAATTGTGTGGTAATTTTGTCTAATTCTTTAAAGTATCTTTGATTTTGAAAGATCAGTATTGTTTGGAATAAAATCAATCTTGGTAATATATTCATTTTGATTGTACCTATTCTTCCGATAAAGAATATTTGAAGTTTGTTCCAGTTTTTCAGGTCTTTCTTAATATCATTCAACAATTCCATATAGTTAGTGGTTTTCCCAATTTTCTTCAGTTTAAGTCTGAATTTTGCAATGAGTAGCTCATGATCTGAACCACAGTCAGCTCCAGGTCTTGTTTTTACTGACTGGATAGAGCTTCTCCATCTTTGACTGCAAATTATATAGTCAATCTGATTTCGGTGTTGCCCATCTGGTGATGTCCATGTGTAGAGTCGTCTCTTAGGTTGTTGGAAAAGGGTGTTCGCTATGACCAGTGTGTTCTCTTGACAAAACTCTGTTAACCTTTGCCCTGCTTCATTTTGCTTTCCAAGGCCAAACTTGTCTGTTATTCCAGTTACCTTTTGACTTCCTACTTTAGCATTCCAGTCCCCTATGATGATGAGGACATCATTTTTTGGTGTTAGTTCTAGGAGGTGTTGTAGGTCTTCATAGAACCGGTCCACTTCAGCCTCTTCTGCATCAGTGGTTGGGGCATAGACTTGGATTACTGTGATGTTGAATGGTTTGCCTTGGAATCGGACAGAAATCATTCTGTCATTTTTGAGATTGTATCCCAGTACTGCCTTTTGCACTCTCTTGTTGACTATAAAGGCCACACCATTTTTTCTACGAGATTCCTGGCCACAGTAGTAGATATAATGGTCTTCTGAGTTAAATTCGCCCATTCCTGTCCACTTTAGTTCACTGATTCCTAGGATATCGATGTTCAGTCTTGCCATCTCATTTTTGACCACGTCAAGCTTACCTTGATTCATAGATCTTACATTCCAGGTTCCTATGCAGTATTGTTCTTTGCAGCATCGGACTTTTCCTTTCACCATCAGACACATCCACAACTGAGCGTCCTTTCGGCTTTGGCCCAGCCACTTCACTCTTACTGGGGTTACTTGTACTTGCCCTCTGTTCTTCCCCAGTAGCATATTGGACACCTTCTGACCTGAGGGGCTCATCTTTCGGTGTCATATCTTTTAGCCTTTTGATACTGTCCATGGGGTTTTCTTGGCAAAAAAAAACTGGAGTGGGTTGCCATTTCCATCTCCAGGGGATCATGCTTGGTCTGAGTTCTCTGCTGTGGCCTGTCCATCTTGGGTGGCCTTCCACAGCATGGCCCACACCCTCATTGAACCACGCAAGCGCCCTCACCACGACAAGGCAGTGATCCATGAGGGGGCTAAAATATTAATGCTAGTTATTTTTCAGAATGGGCTTCATAATACTCAAGTACATTCAAAATCATTCTCACATTATTTCTAAGTTGTCTTTTAGGTAGGAAACCTCCTTGATCTTTGTGAACGATTTGGGAGAGTGTTCTTTTCATTCTTGCAGCTAAAATAGAGGTATAAATTTTATAGTCCACATTTAATAAAGAGATTGGCCTATAATTTTTAATTTCTTTTTCATCAGTATTTTGCTTATATGTAAGTGTTATTAATTTCATGTATCTGGAATCCCTTCAATTTTTATGTTTTGAAATACAGCTTTTAATGGTACCATCAGTTGGTCTTCAAAAACATGGTAGAATTCTGCCAGGGATCCATCTGACCCTGGAGTTTTTACCTTTTTTTGTTTTCTAAATGTTTCTGTCATTTCCGCCACAGATATGGGATCATTAAATATTTTCCTCTGATCTTCTGTAAATATTTTTGGTTTATGAATTTCCAAATACTTTTTAATTTGTTCCTGTGTTGCTTCTTTTTTTGTATACAGATTTTCATAAAACGACTCCACATTTTTTTTAAATCTTCCAGTTTGTTTTTTTCTTCTCCAAACTCATTTTTGAGTGTTTTAATATATCTTTTTTTTCTTTTTCTTTATGTAGTTTATACACGAACCATCTGGAAGGTTTGTTAGCATTTTCAAAAATGTTCTGGTTAGCATAACTTATTTTCTTTGCAATTTCTTATGTTAATAAACAGTTAATTTGGTGTTGTAAAAGTTTGAGATTAAATTTCCTTTGTTCATTTGACGGGTTCTGTTTCAGCTTTTATTCTAGTTTTTTAATCTGTTCTTGAATCTGGGAGCATTTTCTAACCTTTGTTTCTTAAGGTATGCTGATGCTCTAATCATCCAGCCTCTAGCATAGGCTTTGAAAGTGTCCCATACAGTATTTATTGAAATTCCTGGTTGAATATTCTTGTCAAAAAAAAAATTAAATTATTTTTTTGATTCATTTATAAACTTTTCATTTTTTAGAATAGAAAACGGTAGGGACCTAACAGAAGCAGAAGAGATTAGGAAAAGATGGCAAGAATACACAGAAGAACTATACAAGAAAGACCTCGATGTCCTTGACAACCACGACGGTATAATCACTGACCTCGAGCCAGACATCCTGGAATGTGAAGTTAAATGGGCCTTAGAAAGCATTGCTAACAACAAAGCTAGTGGAGGTGATGGTATTCCAGCTGAGCTATTCAAAGTCTTAGAAGATGATGCTGTTAAAGTGCTGCACTCCATTTGCCAGCAAATTTGGAAAACGCAACAGTGGCCACAGGATTGGAAAAGATCAGTATACATTCCAATCCCAAAGAAGGGCAACGCCAAGGAATGTTCAAACTATCGCACAATTGCACTCATATCACACGCTAGCAAGGTCATGCTCAAGATCCTACAAGCTAGGCTTCAACAGTACGTGGATAGAGAACTACCAGAAGTACAAGCTGGGTTTCGAAGAGGTAGAGGAACTAGAGATCAAATTGCCAACATTCGCTGGATTATGGAGAAAGCAAGAGAGTACCAGAAAAATATCTACTTCTGCTTCATTGACTATGCTAAAGCTTTTGACTGTGTGGATCACAACAAACTATGGCAGGTCCTTAAAGAGATGGGAGTACCAGACCACCTCACATGTCTCTTGAGAAACCTGTATAAGGGCCAAGAAGCGACAGTTAGAACCGGATATGGAACAACTGATTGGTTCAGCATAGGAAAAGGAGTACGACAAGGATGTATATTGTCGCCTTGCTTATTTAATATATATGCAGAGTACATCATGCGAAATGCTGGCCTGGATGAATCACAAGCGGGAATTAAGATTGCTGGGGAAAAGATCAACAACCTCAGATATGCAGATGATACCACTCTAATGGCTGAAAGTGAAAAGGATCTAAAGAGCCTCTTGCTCAGAGTAAAAGAGGAGAGCGCAAAAGTGGGCTTGAAGCTCAACATCAAAAAAACTAAGATCATGGCATCCGGCCCCATCACTCCTTGGCAAATAGAAGGGGAAGTCGTGGAAGTAGTGACAGACTTCACGTTCCTGGGATCCCAGATCACCGCAGACTGTGACTGCAGCCATGAAATTAAAAGACGCCTGCTCCTTGGGAGGAAAGCGATGGCGAACCTAAACAGCATGATAAAAAGTAGAGACATCACCCTGCCAACAAAAGTCCGCATGGTCAAAGCAATGGTATTCCCAGTAGTCATGTATGGCTGTGAGAGTTGGACTATAAGGAAGGCCGAGCGCCGAAGAATAGATTCTTTTGAACTATGGTGCTGGAGAAGACTCTTGAGAGTCCCTTGGACTGCAAGAAGAACAAATCAGTCAATCCTCAAAGAAATCAACCCTGACTGTTCCCTGGAAGGCCAGATAATGAAACTGAAGCTCAAATACTTTGGCCACCAAATGAGAAGGGAGCACTCACTGGAAAAGACCCTGATGCTGGGAAAGATTGAAGGTCAAAGAAGACGGGGACGGCAAAGGATGAGATGGTTAGACAGTGTCAGCGATGCAACGAACATGAAATTGAGCCAACTTCGGAGGACGGCGGAAGACAGGAGAGCCTGGCGGGAGATTGTCCATGGGGTCGCGAAGAGTCGGACTCGACTGTGCGACTGAACAACAACAACAAGATACCATTTGTCATTGACTGCTTAGTCTGTCCGGTGTAATGCCCACTGTGCAGCTGGACCCCATGGACCCTGACCCAGGGGATTCTGCACCCTCAACTCCCGAGGTTGAGTTCCCTGCACCCCTTAAATTGCTGGACCTAAGTCCTGAGGAGGATGAGCACCAGTCAACAGGAGAGTTAGCACCTGGAGCCATGCCGGCAGAGCCAAGCTCAAGCACCATGCCTCCTGATTCCCCTCCACCGGTGGCTCGTTCGTGAGATCAGAGGTGACGGGACATGGCAACCCAGCATAAGGAGGTGTGCATGTGAGGTCAATGTACACTAAGCCCAGAGTACTGACCGGAGCCAGGACCCTGTTAGCAGCCAGTAATTGGCTAACAAGCTGAACGGGCTCTTTAGGCGGCTCTCTCAGATCCACAATTCATGCTGGCAACTAGTCTCTTGGATGACTCGCTGCACCCCAGATCCTGCGTTCCTGTCTCCTGGTTTTCGTACTGACTTCCCAGCTCCTGACTCTGGTTTGTGTGACGTCGTTTCTCTCTGGCTCCCCGACTACGGACTGTGTACCCTGACTTCTGACGAACGACTTTCAGCTTCTGAACTCTTTGTTACAACCTCCAGTAACCCTAGGCTACATTTTGACTTGGTGTTTTGCACTTTGCTTGCTTTACTCTGTCTTCTCTGGTACCTGGACCTCGGACTGTGTTTCGGACTTCCGTGCACTGCCTGGCCCACCAGCGCAATTGTGACAGATTGCAGCACCACCCTATACCAACTCACCTACAGCATGGATGAGGTGGGAGGTGGCCAAGTGCAGCTGATGGATATTATCGCTCAGGTGCAACAACTCACTCAAGTGGTGAGTTTTGTTCAGGCTCAACAACAAGCCGCTGCTGCTGCTGCGCCGCCACCCCGTTGCCCTGTAACCCCACCTAAGAAACTTGGTGGGAATGTGGATGAGTTTCCAGCCTTTTTAGCTCAATGTAAATTATATATTGAACTCAGAGCTTAGGACTTTCCTAATGATAAAACCAAAGTGTGTTTTGTGATCAGTCTCTTAAAGGGGCAACCCGCCAAATGGGCTACTTCCTTTCTAGTAGAACCATCCCCCTTGTTGTCAGATTTCCAAGGGTTTCCCACTCAGTTATCCACTACTTATGCTTATCTGCTACAGGCAGCCACTGCCAACAGGAAAATCTGAGCCCTGAAGCAAGAAAAAACGTCTGTTGCTCATTACTCCACTGAGTTCCAATTATTGGCTCAGGATTTAAACTGGAATGAGACTGCCCTCATGGACCAGTATGCAGAGGGATTGGCAGATGAAGTTTTGGATGAACTCACCCAAGTAGGCTGCCCTGAAACCCTCCAAACCCTTATCACATTATGTCTTCACATTGACGGCCAGTTACAAAGCCAGCGACAGAGAAGAAATCATGGCTCTGCCCCTCCTCCTATTCCCTGCTCAATGCCTTGGTCCAGTGCAGCCAGTCCCAGGACTTCAGGAAATGAGGGGGAACTAATGCAATTAAGAATAGTGCAGCCACACCTTACTCCCGAGGAGAAGACTCGCCACCGCACCCAGAACCTCTGTTTATACTGTGGCAGGGCTGGTCACTATTCCCTCACCTCGCTGGCCAAACAGAGGTCCCCGCTATTGTCAGTAAAAGACCACACCAGGCCTGACTCGACCCCCAGGCTTGCAGCACTTAGCGGGGTCCTCTTGCTCTCCATTTCTAGATCACGGACCTTTCTTGATCCCTATTAAAATACAACTCCCTGATAGCTGGTGGCTTTTCATTCATGCCATGCTGGACTCTGGAGCAGCCTGTTGTTTCATGGATGTTTTCTTTGTTAAACAACATGGGATCCCAACCTAAGGAAAAAAACCTGGCTGTGGTGGAAGCCATCGATGGATGGCTGCTTCGGTCAGGACCTGTAACACAAGAAACATGGCCACTCACTCTATGGATACATCACCACCATGAACAATTATGTTTTGATATCGCTCGTATGCCCCGGATTCCAGTCATCTTGGGTCTCTCTTGGCTGAGAACCCATAATCTACAAGTGGATTGGATCGACCAAGAGCTCCGGTTTCCTGTCGTCCCACCTCCTTTGACCCTGTCTTCCACTCAGCCAGAACTCAAATCTCTTGTCCTCCCACCCTCATAGCTCCTGTTGTCCATCTACCCACAGCTACCGCTGCCAGTTCAACCCCAAGCAACTCTGTCCCGCACCATAATCACATCTGCTTCAGAACCATCACCCCTGCTTCCTGCTCCCTATCAAGACTTCGCAGATGTCTTAGAAGAAAAGGGAGCTAATCAAATTCCTCCACACTGGCCATATGACTGTGCTATTGACTTGATCCCAGACATTTCCCTACCCGTTGGATGGTTATACCCCATGGCAGAACCAGAACTCACAGCCCTATGAGAGTTTCTGGAGAAAAACCTGGCATGAGGATTTATCTGGCCTTCCACATCCCCACTCTCAGCACCAGTCTTATTTGTCAAAATAACGTCTCTGCAACGACTATAGGACCCTGAACAAAATCACCATCTGAGACTGATATCCGTTATCACTAATCCCCGAACTATTGGATCTCCTCAAAGGAGCACAGATCTACACAAAATTAGATCTTCATGGAGTGTACAATCTGGTACGCATCAAACCAGGTGACGAGTGGAAAATGGCTTTTGGTACCAGATACAGACAATATGAATCTCTAGTGATGCCTTTAGGATTAACCAATGCCCCAGCAGTCTTCCAACAGCTCATGAATGACATCATCCGTGATCTACTGGACCACTTTGTAATTTTTTATTTGGACGATATCCTTGTGTATTCCAACTCCATGACCCAACACGTGGAGCATGTGCGTCAGGTTCTCCAACGCCTTCATACTCATGGTCTGTATGCCAAGCTAGAAAAATGCACTTTCCATTTACATTCCGTGGAATTCCTGGGTCATATAGTATCCCCTCAAGGTCTCCTCATGGACCTGAAAAAAGTCAAGGCTATTGTCCAATGTCAGGTACCCCAGAATCGGAAGGACATTCAGAGACTCTTAGGATTCGCCAATTATTATAGACAATTTATCCCCGCTTATGTGTCCTTAACCACACCCTTAACCTGGCTTCTTCACCCCAAGGAACCATTTCAATGGACACCAGAAGCGGAACATGCCTTTCTTCAGCTGAAATCCTGCTTCATGTCTGGACCCTTACTTCGATATCCAGACCTTCATCTCCCGTTCACCGTAGAGGCCGATGCTTCTAATGTTGCTATTGGCACCATCCTTTCCCAATGTGATAACCCCACACAGCCGTTACAACCATGTGCCTACTACTCCCGCCAACTAATGTCCGCTGAACGAAACTACACCATTTGGGAATGGGAATTGTTGGCCATTAAAGCTGCTTTTGAAACATGGTGACATTATCCCCCCAGGTTCCCCAGCCACCACACGAGCACCTGAAGCAGGTGCCGTGACTCCGACAACATGCACGTTTGCCACTACAGGAGAGTCCCAATCTCAGTGCTGGCAGCAAAATGTTGACAGCACCAGAGGAGCAAAGCTCACAGAACCACTGCCTGCACCTCTGGCATTGGCAAAAGCCTCGCACCAGATCAGGGAGCCAGGTATTGATCACATCTGGATCGGGCGAGCCGGGAGCTCCATGCTGTGTTGGAGACTGTGCCAAGGATGAAGGCAGTAGGTGTTGTGAGTTTCCTTTGCGCTCCCCAAACTGGATGCTAGAGTTCAGCTCTCAGGTTCTCAGGACAGAAATGCTGGCAGGTAACAGCCACTGGCTGGTCTAACATAGTCTGTCACAGGGAGCTCTAGCACTGAAGCTCCCTGCTCATCGCTGTCTTTGTTAACATTATTTTTTCTATTTTCCAGTTGGCAGAAGCCATTGCGCCCATCTCATTTTCAAATGCAGCACAAGGCTCCTATCGGGCCAGGAGCTTGGAAGGGATACTTATGTCAGTTCCATTGCTCTGGAACAGAAATTTCCTACGAGCTCTCCATCCCACTCACTGATTCATTTTAAATAATGTAGGATTAAGCAGGTTGCCTGATGGGGATGAGCAGTGAGCTCTTGTGCTCTCTAAGGACGTTTTCACCTGATTGACATTGTTCATTGAGTTGGGAGGGAGTTCTGATCAGACTAGTTGTCATAATTAAGCTTGGCAAGAATAAAGTGAATTACTAATACATACGTTATATGAACTCTTTTTAAAGTTTAATTTAATGTCTTTTTAATTGTTTTTCACTTCCTTGAGGGCTCTACTGGAGCAGAAAGGCAAGATAGATAGACAGACAGATGGACGGATAGAATTCTTGCCTTTCAAAAAAATATTTGCTTCCAAAAACCCACTTTTTACAAATACAAATACAGTCTTTTCTAAATTCTGGAAAAGTAAGCACCCTGTTGTATTTTATATTTGTTCTGTGTCAGTTCCTGTTTTAAGTATTGCCTAAATTTTGTTGCAGCTGTTTTGTTTATAATTTATAAACCCTCTGCCATTAAGAGCAATTAGACGTTAAACTTTTATAACCCATGTTGATGTGGATATTCTATAAATCATAGTGTTGAGAGTGTTTGGGCTACAATATACACTGCTTTGGTTTCCAAACTTCTTTGCAGTGTGAAGCAAACAACTTAGCAAATCAGATTTCATTGAGGAAAAGGAAAGCCACCCAGTCTCAGCAGCCACAGATAATGATCTCTTGATTTTTCCCTGTTTCGTTACTTAAAGAGGAAATGGATAAATATAGAAGGAAAATGAAATAGAAAGGAAAAGCCAGCAGTTTTTGTTTTGTTACCAGAATCTGGCACCTAGAAGTTAGTGTCAATTATGCTTCTGGACGACCTTCCAGAAGATCCAGGTCTTATCCCAGTCAGGTTCCAGGCTATGGTCATTGCATGCCAGGGTCCAATGCATACAAAATGCTTTCCTTTAGTTTCAGATGGAGGGGAGGTTAAGTAGCACTTTATTCTATTGCCTCCTGCCTAGCTCTACTCTCTTTTGCACTGAGAGCCAGCAATGGTGTGTTCTGCCTCCTCAAACCTTTCAAAGGCCTTAACCACCCCTGAAGTCTGCCCAGTGACCTTGTTGTTGCGCAGAGTGTGTGTAGTGGTCCACAGACCAGTCTAAGCCAAGACAGCACCTTAGCAGACTTTCCAGCCTCCCAGCTCTTACCAGTTCTTTGCTGTTCTGCCCCTCTATAGTAACCACACTGCACAGTCCAGTGGTACACTATATACAAGGGTTTATTCACAGAATATACAGACAAAATGCTTCGCCAGACGCTTGTTACCTCCGAAGAGAACGTACATGGCTTCTGTACAGACTTATATACACAATAGCACCAATCAGCAACAAGCTGAGTCATGATGACTGCACACTGTCCAGTGCCAGCCATAACCGGTTAGAACAGGCTTATCAGTCCACCTGCTGACATGTAGCTGTCACTGAACTGTCAGTTAGATCCTAATGATCTTCCTGCTATCTGATTAACTTACAACACTCCCCCTTAATCTGTAGTAGGAAGGATCATGTTGAGTCTCCCCCTAAGGTTTACAAACTGCATTTCATTTAAACCTTTGGTAAACATATCAGTGACATTTACAGTTGACATGCAATGTTTTATAATAATTAATTTCCTCTGTACAATGTCTCTTACATTTTGATATCTAATGTTAATATGGCGAGACCTAGGTCTGATACCCTGAGCATCTGCCAACATTTCAGCTGCTGTATTGTCACAATACACAATCATAGGCATTTCATGTTGTACATTGAAATCCACCAATAATTGATTTAGCCATTCTAATTGTATGGCACAGTCATTCAAGGCCGCGTATTCGCTTTCACAGGTGCTGGTCGAAACAAAACCCTGCTTAACAGCCTTCCAAATGAC
>NW_015163675.1:2013-9291 GCF_001447785.1 Gekko japonicus | reverse complement strand
TCCTAATAGACGGGCAGTTTTTCTTTAAATGATTTTTTGACCCACAAGAGTAACATTTCTTTACACGCAGAGCAGTGGCTGATAATCCCGGCTCAGATTTCACAGCTCTGTTCTCTCTGGGAGTTTCCCCGGCACTTGTACATTCCACAGGCCGTTTAATTACAATGACTGCCAGCCGTATTTCTCCTAATAGACGGGCAGTTTTTCTTTAAATGATTTTTTGACCCACAAGAATAACATTTCTTTACACGCAGAGCAGTGGCTGGTAACCCCGGCTCAGATTTCACAGGTCTGTTCTCTCTGGGAGCCTCCCCGGCACTTGTACATTCCACAGGCCGTTGCTTGGCAACCAAGGCCGGTTTATGCCGTTCCTCCCATTCTATCGCCCGACCAAGAACGTGGTTGAAGGAAAGCTGATTCGGATCCATTCCTTCTAGAGAAGCAATTAAGGTGTCGAAGGAGGGTTGCAGGGAACTAATTAACAAATAACATTTGTCTTGTTGAGATATAGTCTTCCCCCTCCCTTCGAGCATTTGAAAAAGTTCAGTCAGTTTATTTACATGGTCTCTTACCGACTCATTTGGTGCTTGAACCTTCCGGTAAAGACGACGCATCAAAGTCATTATAGTCCCAGCTGAAGTTTGGACATAAACTGTCCGCAGTGCTTGCCAAGCCTCCCGTGCCGTTAAAGCTGATGTTATGTGCAGAAGCTGATCATCTGCTACCGACAGGACGATGCAAGCCAAGGCACGGTCTGCTTTCGGCTGGTCCCCTGCTGGGATTGGGTCAGGTGGGTCATCAACATAAATCCAAATTCCTTCTCTGATGAGATAGTGTTTCATTTTGAAAGCCCAAACGTCGTAGTTGGACGAAGTTAATTTATCCATCACTTGGTAAGACTGTTGTTGAGCCATAATTCACTCCCGGCCCCACAAAGCTCACAAGCAGGAAAAAAAAAGCTGTCCGCGCTCCCGGCGTGGCTCTTGCTGCACACAGGCAGTTCAGGCAGGCTACTCCCCCACTCCTGGAGAATGCGATAACCTCTCACCCACAGACCTGGTCTCGCAGCTGCACACTCCGTCGTTCAGCACGGCTCACCGAAGCTCTGGTACTTTTCCAAGCTGGTCTCTCCCAGGCTGAGTTGAGTCCTCACCAGGGCTGACTCTCAGACATTCCACGGGCACCCCGCTAGGCTGGTCAGGGACCCCGTAAGGCTGGGCCCATAACCCTGTTGCGCAGAGCGTGTGTAGTGGTCCACAGACCAGTCTAAGCCAAGACAGCACCTTAGCAGACTTTCCAGCCTCCCAGCTCTTACCAGTTCTTTGCTGTTCTGCCCCTCTATAGTAACCACACTGCACAGTCCAGTGGTACACTATATACAAGGGTTTATTCACAGAATATACAGACAAAATGCTTCGCCAGACGCTTGTTACCTCCGAAGAGAACGTACATGGCTTCTGTACAGACTTATATACACAGTAGCACCAATCAGCAACAAGCTGAGTCATGATGACTGCACACTGTCCAGTGCCAGCCATAACCGGTTAGAACAGGCTTATCAGTCCACCTGCTGACATGTAGCTGTCACTGAACTGTCAGTTAGATCCTAATGATCTTCCTGCTATCTGATTAACTTACAACACTTGTACTACCCAGAAGTCCTGTGAGGGTGCCGTCACACCCATGAGAGACCAATATCAGCCTTATTGCAATCTTCTCCCAGTTGCTACCCTTTCCCATCCTGAGGGATGAGACAACAGATAGCTGGTTGGCTGACTGTCAAAGAGCCAGCTATCATTGAATGACTGTCATCACTGATCATCTGACTGGCATGTGGCTTATTATTGTAACTCCCTCTACATGGGGCTGCCCTTAACTCTGCTCCAGAAGCTGCAGCTAGTGCAGAACGTGACAGCACAGGTGTTGATGGCAATGCCTTTGCGAGCTCTTATCCACCCAGTGATGTGTGAACTGCACTGGCTGCCTATTGAATGCTGGATCCATTTCAAGGTGCTGGTACTTACCTTTAAAGCACTATATGACCAGGGGCCAGCATACCTTCGAGACTGCCTCTCCCCATATAGGGCTGCCAAGTCACTTGGGGGGGTTGCCCGCCCAAAGAGCCCCCAACCCACTGGTCCGGATCCAGCCGATGGGGGGAACCCCACCCCCAAAGTGCCCAGATTGGGCCCACGTGCCCAGAGTGATGTTGCCCGGAAGTGACATCATCATGCTGGGCATGTCGCCAGATGATGCTCTAGCAATCAGCCTTAAAACTCTATGTTACACGTGCACTCGAATTTCCCTGGCTGGGACTAACTCTCCCCTGCTGCGCCAGGTAAGACACTTGGCAACCCTATCCCCATTTGAGCTCCATAGAGCACTAAGGTTGACTAATCAACGCCTTTTAATAGTCCCCAGACCCTAGGGACATCTGACTTGCCTCAACAAGGGCCAGGGCCTTTTTGGCCCTGGCCCCTATTTGGTTAAATGAGCTCCCCTGTGAGATCAGTGCCCTGCAAGATCTACTATGATTCCACAGTACCTGTAAAACAGAGCTCTTCCACTGGGCTTTTAGTTGAGGTGGCTGGCATCCCCTCCTTTTGGCTGGCCCCATCAGTGGCCTGGATCCTTAAAATCCTTAAAATTTTATGCCATGGTTTCTACTAGAGTTGGCATGGTACCTAGGATTTATGTTATATTATTAATCTGTTGTTCTTAATCTGGTTTTAATTATATTGTATTTTATATTGTTGGAACTCGCCCTGAGCATGCTCGCAGGGACGGTGGAATATAAATCCAAATAAATAAGTAAATAGAGTGTGTCTGTGGGCTCATTGGGCCTGGTGAGTTTGGCACTGGAGGGTGCCACGGTCTGTGATTGTCCCCACCACCACTGGCTGCTCCTCGCCACAGGCAGAGCTGAGTCAGCTGGACTGAGGCAAGGAGTGGAGAGCACATGGTGAGCTGCTGCAAGAAGGTAAAAGATTTTGTCTTTCTCCCTTTGCCTTCCTAGCTGCTGTGTGGGAAGCTGAGAGTGAGTTGGGTTCTTTGTAGCCTGATAGTGGTTCTGTTTAAGTCTGTTTGGGGCTGTTTGTGTTTTGGGGGTTGTTGGAGGTTGAGTGAGTTGCTGTGGAGTGCTATTAATTGCAAATCCCACCCCCTACTGTGCTGGGCTCTGCTGGGCTCGGCAGGAAGGGGATCTTGCCCTGTGGCTCTTAGCCTGTGGGTCGTAGCCTGTGGGTCGTAGCATGTGGGTCTTGCTTGGAGGCCTTGTAAGAACCTGAGTAGAGGGATGCTGCTGAGTTCTGGAGAGAGAACTGCTGGAAAGGTAGCCATTTGATCAGTCTCAAAGTTTTCAGGGTACATCACCACAACAAGAGTTTACGTAGGACTTTGAGGGAAATTCCTGGAGCCTGTAGAAGGCTGTAGAATATAGCATTGCTCCTAGGGAGATGAATAACAAAGGATCGATTCCAGTGACCGGCCAGAATTGTGCCATGATCATTTTTCTGCCTTGTCAGGAAATGCATTATACATGCTGCAAGTGCAAGTTTATAAGAATGCTTGAGGAGAAGGTGGGAGAACTCGAGGCACAATCTGTACACTGAAGAACATCAGGGAGAGAGAAAGGTTTTTAGGTATGATGGAAGAGGGGCTCCTGAGAGAACGGCAAGAGCTAGCAAACCTTAACAAGAGGAAGGAAGTAACAAGGAACAGGAGGCTAAGTGGAAGAATGTGACTTTGAGGAGTAAGATAATCCGGAAACATTCACAGCCAGTGGAGCTGCAAAATCGCTACCAGCCGCTTCTGATGGTGGAAGATAAGAATAGCACACTCCGTGATCGAAAGGATGTAACTGACACACAAACACATAGGCAGAGAAAGAACCAAGCTATCCCACGGAAGAAGAGAAAGTAGTGGTGGTTGGTGACTCCCTACTGAGGGGGACGGAAGAAGTTGTGTGCAGACAGGACAAGCAATCTTGAGAAGTTTGTTGTCTTCCTGGAGCATATATCCAAGATGTGACTGAGAGAATTCCAAGAGTGATCAAAACCTCTGCTTGTCCATGTGGGAACAAATGATATGGCTGAAAGAAACCTTGACTGAATCTCCAAAGACTATGATACTCTGGGCAAGAAGGAGAAAGATCTGGGGGCACAGGTGGTGTTCTCCTCCATTTCACCTTTTGAGGGCCATGGAGCTGGAAGGGAGAAAAGGATACTGGAGGTAAATGGCTGGTTTTGTAGATGGTGCCATCAAGAGGGATTTATACGAATGCATAGAGTATGGGAAATAAACAGGATGAACTTGAACTTCACATATTGGAAAGTAAGTATGATCTGATAGGTATCACGGAGACTTGGTGAGATTAGTCCCATATATGGAGCACAGTGATTGAGGGATATACCTTGTTCAAATGGAACAGAATAAACAAAAAAGGAGGTGGGGTGCCACTATATGTCAAGAATGAATAGACTTGCACTGAAATTCAGGATTTCGAGAGTTGCCCTGTTGAAAGTGTGTGGGTAAGGATAGAGCGAGGGAAAAAAGAAGGGGATATTGTTGTGGGGTTATACTACAGACCTCTGAACCAACCGGAGGAACTGGATGATGAATTTGTACAACAGCTTGCTAAACTTTCACAGAGACAGGATGTAGTGGTTATGGGAGATTTCAACTATCCAGATATTTGCTGGAAATCTAACTCTGCTAGACATGGGGCATCCCGCAGATTCTTGAATAGTCTTGCGGACAACTTCATCTCTCAGAAGGGGGGGGTGGAAACCAAAGGATCTGCTATCCTGGATTTAATCCAGACTAACAGGGAAGAACTGGTTGATGAGGTGGATGTTGTGGGATCTTTGGAGAATAGTGACCATGTCTGCTTGGAATTTGACATAGAGAAGGATGTGAAACCAGGATATAGTAGAACTCGCATCCTGGACTTCAGGAAAGCTAATTTTAAAAAAACTCAGAGAAATATTAGGTAGGATCCCATGGCTGGAAATGCTGAAAGGGAATATGCACAGGAAGGATGGGAGATGATTAATGAAGTGCTTAAGGAACAATCGCAAACTGTCACGGTGAGAAAGAAAGGTGGGAGACGAGTAATGAAGCTGAGGTGGCTGAGCAAGGAACTCTCTGAAGAGCTGAGATTAAAAAGGGAAACATACAGGAAATGGAAAAAGGGACAATTTACTGAGGGTGAGTACAAGAAGCAGGCTTGAATCTGTAGGGATGGTGTCAGAAAGGCTAAAGCGCAGATGGAGCTGAGGCTTGCAAGGGATGCTAAAAATAACAAGAAAGGTTTCTATGCATATGTTTGGAGCAAAAAGAAGAACAGGGATGGGGTAAGCTCATTGCTAGGGGAAGACGGTCAAGCCTTAACAAGGGGTGAAGACAAAGCAGAATTACTTAAATCTCACTTTGTGTCAGTCTTTAATCATAAGGCAAGCTGTATACAAACTGAAGAATGCAGGGCATATGAATGAAGGAGGAACTGTCAGTCCAGAGTAAGTAAGGAAATGGTTAGAGAGCACCTAGCTTCCTTAAATACTTTCAAATCTCCAGGGCTGGATGGCTTGCATCCCAGGGTGCTGAAAGAAATTGCAGATGTTATTTCAGACCCTCTGGCTCAAAACTTTGAGATTTCCTGGAGTACTGGTGTTGTGCCAGAGAAGAGCGTATGTTGTCCTGATCTTCAAGAAGGGAAAAAAGATGGACCCAGGAAATTATAGGCCTGTTAGTTTGACATCAATACCTGGAAAAATTCTAGAGCAGATTATTAAACACTCTGTCTGTGAGCACCTTGAATGGAATGAGTTAATTGGTAGTAGCCAGCATGGGTTTATCAAGAATAAGTCATGCCAGACCAACCTTATCTCCTTTTTTGACAGAGTTACTAAAATGGTTGACTCTGGAAATGCTGTGGACATAGTGTACCTAGATTTCAGTAAAGCATTTGACAAAGTTTCTCATGATGTCCTTGAGGATAAGCTGGGTAAGTGTGGGCTGGATGGTGCAACCGTTGGATGGATTCAAGGTTGGTTGAAAAATCGTACCCAATGAGTGCTTGTAAATGGTTCTGTGTCTACGTGGAGGGAGGTCTACGTGGAGGGAATGCCTCTGGCCTAAGGGCTCAGTCCTAAGCCCGGTGTTGTTCAATGTTTTTATACATGACATGGAAGAAGACATAGAGGGGGTGCTTATCAAATTTGCAGATGACACAAAGCTGGGTGGGAATGGTTGACTCTGGCAATGCTGTGGACATAGTGTATCTAGATTTCAGTAAAGCATTTGACAAAGTTTCTCATGATATGGTTGCTAGATGGTGCAACCGTTGGATGGATTCATGGTTGGTTGAAAAATCATACCCAGTGAGTGCTCATAAATGTCTCTGCATCTATGTGGAGGGAAGTTTCGAGTGGAGTGCCGAAGGGCTCAGTCCTGGGCCCGGTGTTGTTCAATGTTTTTTATAAATGACCTGGAGGAAGACATTGAGGGGGTGCTTATCAAATTGGCACATGACATGAAGCTGGGTGGGATTGCTAATTCTGAAGAAGACAGAGTCAGGATTCAAAATGATCTAGATAGGCTGGAACAGTGGGCTGAGACAAATAAAATTAATTTCAATAGAGATAAGTGCGAAGTCCTACACTTAGGTACAAAAAATCAAAGGCACAGATATAGAATGGGAGGAACTTGGCTTGACAGCAGCTCATGTGAAAGGGATCTAGGTGTTCTGGTTGATCACAAGCTAAACATGAGCCTGCAGTGTGATTTCACTGTGAAGAAAGCTAATGCAATCTTAGGATGCATGAACAGAAGCATTGTGTCCAGATCACGGGAGGTGGTAGTTCCACTCTATTCTGCGATGATCAAGCCTCACCTGGAGTACTGTGTCCACTTTGGGGCACCACATTTTAGGAAGGATGTTGACAAGCTCGAGCGTGTCCAGAAGAGGGCAACCAGGATGGTGAGAGGGTTGGAATCCAAGTCTTATGAGGAAAGGCTGAAAGAGTTGGGTATGTTTAGCCTGGGAAAGAGAAGGCTTAGAGGGGACATGATTGCAGTCTTCAAATATTTGAAGGGCTGTCATATAGAAGATGGAGCAGATCTATTTTCTCTTGCTCTGGATTGCAAGACTAGATCTAATGGGTGGAAATTATAAGGGAGTCGTTACTGGCTAAATATCAGGAGAAACTTCCTAGCTGTAAGACTGGTTGAGCAGTGGAACAGACCGCCTCGGGAGGTGGTGGATGCTCCTTGGCTGGA
>NW_015163675.1:0-1663 GCF_001447785.1 Gekko japonicus | reverse complement strand
GGGGGGGGGGAATATTTTCAAAGTTGGGCCAGGATTTGGGGGGGGGGGGGTAGGGAAGAAAGATGCTGTGGCAATGTACCATTAGATGAGAGATCTTCACAGATCAAATTCCAAGAACAGGATTAATTCTGAAACCAAAAGTCCCTGCTCACAGATGCTAGTCTGCAGTTCACAGTGAATCCCCTGGTCTGACCTTGTATTGTTCACATAAGCAGACAACTCACAAAAGCCCTGTGCAGTGAAAGCATGAATAAATGTGGGGTTTAAATCACATGTTCAGGTATATGCATATATTACATAATGTAAAAATTACTCAAGATGTGTGCAAAGAAAAATTATCTGTATGCTGTATATAGATTGTATATTGATTCATTATTACGTGTGTACAGAGCTATGATCTATTAAACAGGCATGAAAAACAATAACGGTAACTTGTGAACCTGTTCCCACAGAACCCAGCATTGGCTATCTACAGCTCTTTCACATAATGACACCATATAGCAGCTATGTGGCTCCTACTGAAAACAGCAAGCACATGTTTCTCTTTCCTCTTTTTCCCGTAGTATCTAGGGATATTTAACATGATAGAATGTGTTCCTGCAAGTCCCCTTGCCTCCAAATCCATTTCATTAGCTTTTGTGCACACAAAGATTGGGGGAAAGATAAACAGAGTTGATATGGAGGAGAAAATATAGAAGTATTGTATCCAAAGACTGCAGAGTTTTGGCTGTGCTTCTTTGATTGTGCTTCCATGGCTGTTCTGGCAGGGTGACAAAGGTATAAAAGCTTAGAGGACATTCACTAAAGGAAAGGAAGAAGTTACCAGGAAACAACTACTATATTCTCCTTGCTTAGTATTAGTACACTTGAGACAGAAACTATCTTAAAGGAAATGATGCAAGATGTGAAGTAGAAGGTCTTCAGTGTCCCACCTTTTGTTACTGTATTTGTCACGAACGCAGTACCAGGCCAGGCGAGAGCAAGATAGGTCAAAGGCTGTCCAAAGTCAAAACCAGGCAAGCAGAAACACCGAGAGACCAAGTCCAAATCACCAACTGTTAGAGTAGTCGTTAAAGCCAGAGTCCAAAGTCAGAAGTCAGGGAGTCAAAGGTCTGAGGTACAGGTCAGGAACGTAGTCATATGAGCCGAGGTCAGGAGCTGAGAAGTCAAAACGAGGAGCCGAAACAAGAACACAAGTGGTGAGGTGCAAAGCTTCGTCCAGAATGACTAGTTGCTTGCACAACTAGTCAGTGTGAATGCGAGAGCTAAATAGCCCATAAGGCTGTCGGCAATTAGCATGCCCTGATTGTGTCCTGGCTCTTGCTAGTATTCAGGGCTAAAAGAGCGCCTACCATGCATGCACACATCCTGCCACTGGGATGCCATGTCCCGTTGGTGTTGTTCCCACAAACAAGATACCAATGGGGGTGAGTCAGGGTGTGTGTTGCTTTGGCGTGAGTCTGCTTCAGCTGTTGCTGAAGAAGTTTCCGTGTCTTCAGTCCTGTCAAGTGCGGGGTTTTCAGGAACTGGGAGCTCATCCCCAGCAGTACTTAGGTTTTCTGCTGGGGCCAAATGCTCATCCCCAGTAGTACTTCGATCTTCTGCTGGGGCCAAGTGCTCAGGTTCCGCAGCAGCCGTGTGTTATGCCAACTTCTCCAGGAAA
>NW_015163674.1:265491-271951 GCF_001447785.1 Gekko japonicus | reverse complement strand
GTTAGTAGGAAAAGAATGGCCTAATTCATAAAAAAAAAGTGTTGGCCATCACAAAATAGCAATGTTTAACTTTGTGGTCCTTAGCATGGCCCTTTTAGTTTTGTTTTTGGAGGACATGTGTACATATGTGTGTTTTACTGTGTTGACCTTTACTGATCCTTCTTGAGATTTTGGAAATCTTAAAACCAAACAAAGACTCGTAGCAAATGACCAGATTTTGTTTTCATTATTGTCACTAACCAATAAAGCACCTTCATCTCTCCTGATATTAGCGTATGAAGCAGTGTGTGTGGTGGTGGTGGTGGTGAGGAGAGGCTTATTTAGGCTGGTCTGCATTCACTACGCTATTGATTCATCAAGATGTGGAAGATGTGGATATTACATGAAAATAGGGGTGGAGCCCAGCTTGGTCTTGGTCTAAGTTATCTGGAAGGAACAGCCCTGCTGCTGATACAGCATGCTCCCCTAGGCTAACTCTGGAATTCAAGGCAGCTTCTATAGTATTCCCAGGGCCTGTGCTCTAGGCACTGACCAGATCTAAACCTGCTTAGCTTTAGGAAGGTCACATCCAATCCATACTTCACGTCTGAGTCTTCAGGAGGAAAGCAGCCATGTCTTCGATACCTTTTGCTGTTAGATATTTTGATGTACCTCCTCGATGCATTTATGTTACATACCCTAGCAGTCTGGCCCGTCGTATGTTTCAAGGATATAGAGCACCACAGTCACTATCACCCCTATCAGTATCACACTATCTTCTGGGCATGGAGCAGGGGTCAGTCACTGGGGGTGTGGGGGGGAAGATATATGTGAATTTCCTGCATTCTGCAGGAGGTTAGACTAGATGACTCTGGAGGTCCCTTCCAACTCTGTGATTCTGTCCTATGATTCCATAAAAAGTTCCATCCATTTCTATGTCAGAGATTGCCCTTGGTGGATAACACAAGTATTTGATGTGGATCCTTTCCCTGTCCATGATAAGCATAAGAGCATTTCAGGAGCTGGAAACTGAAATTTGATATTTCTCCTGGACCCATTTCCACGCACATTTACCATAGCCACAGGGGATCTGTCTGCCAGAGATTTATTTCATTTCCTTGTTATTTCTGCACTTTGGTTTCTTAAGTATGCCACTCTTTGTCTATTAGAGTGTTAAATGAGCCCTGGATGAGAGATTATTACAACAGACGGTATTAAGTGTGCGCATTATTCCAAGCAGGCATGGGACACATTTGGAGATCATTCCCCCTGAATCATAGAGGAAGTTGGCTTTATGTCAGTCCTGTTGAAATCAACAGATTTTTAATGGATTTTAAGAAACTTCTCCCATTGATTCTCCCAGTATTTAGGCATCACTAACTTCCCTAGGACTAAGACACCAGCCCCATCATCTTAAATGTAGATCTGTCTTTTTTTGTTTTTTGTTTTAAAAAGCCTCGCTTAGCTGGGGTTGTTGAAATATTTTAGAACGTGTCTTACTTGTGGCTGGACAAATTCAGAGAGTGGCCATCTGTTGTGTGACAAGTGCTGTTTAAAGTTGCCGCATGGAGATGGATTGTTAAGTCATGAGACATTGTATTATTGTAGCTCTCGAAAATCTGTCGCTAAAAGATTATCCAGCCCTGGTACCAAAATGCAATTGCTCAACTATTATTATGAAACGACTCATCTTTATTTAGCTTCTCTGTCAACTGCTTTTCCCCGCTGGCAGACTAAAAATTTTTGCAAGGCCGCTAACTCTTTTCTTTGTGGTGAGGAAATCAAGTGCAATGGATGTCGGGGCTTTCCTGGGCTTCTTGAGGAGATTACCTATGAGGGGCATTCATTAGCCAGACACACAGCTGGTGCCTTTGCTAGACAGCCTGAGGCATAACCCTCGTCTCCCTTGTGCACCTGGAACGGTGTCTTTGGCTTCACTATCAAGAGGCCCTGTTTTGAAGGAGGTGGAGGAAGTCTGAGCCGTGAGAAGTCCTGACTTGTTCATGCTCATCTTTGTCAACAGTGGAGCCTGGATGTGTGTTGGCTCTTCCCATGCTGCAGAAGATGAATGGCCCACACATGTCTCAGCTGCCTTTATCTGGGATCTGTGCCACTGACAGAGAAAAGCCGACCAGAGGTGGAGTAAATCAGACATTCCACAGCCATCACCTGAACTGGGTGGCGATGCGCTCCTTTGGGAGTTCCCTTTCTGTAAAAAATAACTCCCACATTCAAACACTGATATGGGCCATTCCTGAAAAACAGGGTTTGTGTAACTGGGTTTCCTTATCCCAGTGTGGTTTTAAAGGATTTTCAGGGCATCTCAGCTAATCAAGCATCAAGTTTGCAACTTCCTTCTGCCAGTAAAATGAGATGGAGATAATTTAATAAGGTATAGTATAGTCTAGAGAGAAAGAAAATTATTATTTCTGAGTCACAAGTGAACACACACACACACACACACCCCGCAACCTGCAAAGTTGCTTGGGAATATAGAAGTCACAGGTTTTGAAACCATCTGTAGTGATTGCTAAACACACAGCAGCATCTGACTGGATTTGATTATCCTTCCCTTCCAAATCTTTAGAAAGTGGTGAACAGAATTAAAGAGGAATACTTTTTTATGCCCTTTTATAGCATTGATTTTGAAAGCCCCTACAAGTTGCTAACTAGCATGTGGGCAGAATTCAAGGTGAATAAGGGCAACACTACACATAATGAGAAAAATCTGTGACTGGATCTCCTGATGTCTTTCTTGACCTAAGAAAAGTCTCTGCAGGTAGGAAATGTGTGTCTGATTTGGACCAGGGCTTCAGCAGAGTGGCAGAGGGAGTTCTCTCTCCTACAACTGTATCATATGAGTTCCCTAACAGAAATACCTCTTCCCAAAGGAAAAAAGACAGGTATAATACTTTATTTCTCTTTGGCTGCATTCAGACAGGCAGTTCAGTCTGCTGTTGCCCCGCCTCTAATTGAGCCAGGTTATTTTATTATGATCAGACCAATGCTCCCTGTAAGCGATGGAGTTTTGTGAGCAAAAATTCTACTTTGTGAGCTACTGGTATTAAAGTTGTGAGTGAGTGATTTGGCTACTGCATAAATTAGTTTTGCTCTGGAGCCATCCAATAAGATAAAAATGTGTGAGCCGGAGGCTAAAATACTGTGAGCTAGCTCACACTAACTCAGCTTAGAGGGAACACTGGATCAGACTCACCCCTTTTAGCACTCTTCTAAGCGCTTTTACGTGATCAGATGGCAGCGGGCAGGGAGTCAGCCCGTAGGCCATTTCTTTAAAAGTTTGTCCTTGGAGCATGCCCACAAGCACTGCTCAGCCTGCTGGGATATGTAGTTCATGGGGATGTCGGCCAAAATGTTTGCCCTCTGAGCATACACACAAGCGCTTGCTGAGACTGCTGGGATATGGAGTTCACTGCTATCCTGCCTCTAATCTTTTCAATTTACCCCTTCCCCAAAGGACAGAAAAAAGCTGTCTTTCTTTGAGAGTTTTTAAAAAGAAAACAAAGTTTTGAGCAGCCCATGGGTGTGTGTGTGTGAGAGAGAAAGGTTTGTATATGCCGTTATGTGCTCCTTGCTAACTAGGGAAACAAAATGGCAGCTGGAAATTAAGAGACCAGTCAGACCTGCCTGACGGCTTGGGTGTGCAACAGATCGATCAGACAGCAAGAACCAGCTGAGATCAACAGGACCGGACTTTCTCAGGTATCAAAGAAACAAGCAGCAAAGGAGGTGGGGATGGGACTCAGATGATTGAGTCATGACAGAAATATGTTGCTCTTCGATCATGCACTTTAAATGCATAAGGGAACAGCAACAGCAACGAATGAAACTGCCCATCTGAATGCAGCCTTTGTTATTTTTCTTATCATGAGCATTTATTTTTGTTACTACATTTCTATTGGTTTTGAAGGGAATCCAGCTATAACATATCCCCCCTCCCCCCTATTCAGACAAAGTATCAGGGATCATATAACTCATGCCAGTGATCCTCTCTGACACATTTCAGAGAGAGAGAGAGTGCACAGAAGAATCCCTGTCTTACAGGCAATTAAAACTCTCACAGAGCATAATGGGCAAATGGACCAATACAGACAGAAGGATGTTTGATCAGACATGCATTGTGAGTTCCCTGCTGTGAACTTAATGCATGTGGGGCTGATTTGGATCAGGTCTGCTGCATGTAGAGAGAAGGCACTGAAGCCTTGCTGCTGTCTCATTTCCCTGACCCCCAAACAGCCCTGGAGAGCCATCAGTGCAGACAAGTTTCTACAATGGCCAAACAGCCCCTCCTCGGGGCTGCTTCAGGTTAAGAAAATGGCACAATGGGGAAGTAGGCTTACAGTGCCATCCCAAGTGGAATCCTACCCTTTAAAATCCATTGACTTTATCCCAAGGAGACAGAATTGATATGTGTGTCTGACTGTGTGTCCACTTATACAGAATCAAGAAAGCCTTTTCTAAGGCAATGCTGGTAGGTAGGAACATCATGAACAGAAAGACTGTCACATGCAAACGTGTTTGTAATAAATGGTGGTGGTGGAAAGTGCTGTCAGGTCACAGCTAACTTATGTCAACCCTGTGGGGTTTCCAAGGCCAGAGACATTCAGAGGTGGTTTGCCCTTGCCCGACTCTGCATAGCAACTCAAGACCCTGCTCAGCTCCCGAGACCTGATGAGATCGGGCCAGCCTGGGGTATCCAGGTTTGTAATAACTAGAAAACTCGAAGTAACTGGGAAAATTCCATATCCGTTTCGTATCTTGTGGTATCTCCTGACTCTCTTCTCCTCTCTCTGAGTCCGAACATTCCTTTAATTCTGTAAATCAGACTGCCAGGTACCAGAGAATCAAATCTATTGGGTTTTGTTATTCAAATGACAGAAATCAATGGAGATTTCTCATTTTCATCTGTACATGCCTGGTAGGGTCAACGGTGCTGCACTTGGGGTGATCAAGGGAATAGTAATCTGTATGAAAAAGACGCTAACACTAGTTCAATAATAACCAAAGTATTGATACAAATACAATCATATAAGCACAATGTGAGCTTATATGGTTGTATTTGTATCAATACTTTGATGCTGAACTAGTGTTAGCGTCTTTTTCACACAGATTACTATTCCCTCGTAAACCTATACTGTGTGTTCCCTCTAAGCTGAGTTAATGTGAGCTGGCTCACCATTTTTTAGCCTCCGGCTCACACATTTTTGTCTTAGCTCAGGAAGGATGGCTCCAGAGCAAGCTAATTTATGCTGCAGCCAAATGGCTGGCTCACAACTTTCATGCCGGTAGCTCACAAAGTAGAATTTTTACTCACAATCCACACCTTAGAGGGAACATTGACTTACACAGGGTGTTCCTCTGTGATTGTTGTTAGCACTTGGGGTGATGGCAGAATGCCCTGTTCAGCTGGGGCTGAGAAGTGGTGCTGCTGAGTGGGGGGGGGGGTTCCGTGGGCTAAGGAGCCACACCCAATGTTATTTTTCCAATCTGCCTATAGTGCGAGGAAAGGGGTGTCCGGATTACCACCTCACTAAGGAGTTCCAGTTGCTCTTTATTTAAACCATGCCTTTCTCCCCAATGAGGAACTGAAGTAGCTTACACCATTCTCCTTAATTTTATCCTCACAGCGACCCGAGTGGTAGATTAGTTTTAGATGCTGGTTGAGACACACCAATTATGTCCTGATGAGGTTCAGCCTTAGTTCTTGGAATTCATGCTTTTTAAAAATATTATGTCATACAGTAGGCAAGCTTTTACCTGTGCCAAGTAAGTAATAAAACCGAATCTTCAAATAGCTGCAAGCTAGCACCCCCTCCTCTCCCACCGCCTCCGTGTTCCATTCTTTTGATTCCTCTCCCTCCTTATTCTGTTCTATCTTTCTCTATTTAGATTTCTCTTTTTCATTCCAGATTTTTAAGTCAGGCTCTTTGTAGCAGTCAATCTCCATAACAATAAGGCAATTCAGAGTCTTTCTATTCTTCTCCCTGACATTTTCCTCCTCTTATCAGTCCCAGTAGTGGCATTTGCACATAACCCGCTATAAATATTTCTGGCTTTTACTCCCAAGATAATTTGCTTTGCTGCGGAATCATTCACTCACATACAAATGGTAACTGCATTATTCCCCACCGCCACCAACCTTCCCCCTCCCTGAGCTCTCCCTGTCACTCGCTACACTGCTGCCATGCCCCAGGCTCCCTGCAAGCCGGACTTTCCAGGAAGGTGGACTGAAGCATTTGCCCACAAACATCTTGCCCACTGCTGTTTTAAGGGGGCAGGATGGGAAGTCCGTCAGGATGACAAGCTGCTCCTTGATTTGGGGAGGTGTCACTCTCCCTTTCCTGCTGCCTCTTTTACTTCTGCCTTACTTCCTTTGGCCTCTTCCATTTGTATATTTGCATGTTTGCCCATCTAAGTTCTTTCATGCTTTCCTTCTCTTTGTGACCCCTTTCCCTTTCTTGTC
>NW_015163674.1:259236-265408 GCF_001447785.1 Gekko japonicus | reverse complement strand
TTTCCCAGGTGTGTAAATGAACCGTAAAAGGGAGCCACAAAAGGACCCTGAGATGGATAAGGCTACAGCACTGAAGAGGGAGGAGTTTAACTCCCTCCTCCCCCACACCATTTCCCTGATTGGAAATGCTGCCTCTCCCTCCACACTGCTTTAAATCCTCAGTGGGAAAAGGCACAGTGGCCAGTCTTTCTTTTTGTCTTCCAGGGGAATGCAGTCGTAGGTAGGGAAGAAATCCCATCTGCCACTGGTCCCTGTTCCCCTCCCCCCGCCCATCCCTTTTCTTGTCCAACCCATCCAATTAGCTTAAAAACAAACCAAAAACAGCTTTTATGCATGGGTATTTTTCTTTATTCGTTTGTTTGTGATGTCTGCACTCTAACTACTTTGGGCAGTGAATAGCCAATATTTCTCCAACGGTGGTGGCAGCAAGGGGTAGTGTTGTTGGCAGCTCCCACTCCTGCCTGCCTCACCTCTGCAGGTCACAGGGCAGTTTAAGTTCCCACTCTTCCCCCCCCCCACCTTCCTGTGGCCATCAGGCTAGTGGAGGTGGTGTGTGCTAGGCACTGATGAGGCTGGGATGATAGATTTTATTGGTGTGTGTGTGGATTTCACTCCCCCTTTGTTCTTTAAAAGGTTTTAGATTTTTCTGCAATCCTGGGAGTTCCCTCAAATGAGTCGAAGGATCTCCTCTTTCCACCTGGTCACAACCCATGGATTTAAGTATCCATTGGTTATGTGTGACATCCCTCTCCACCTTCTCAGATGGGCCATAGAAAATATGAGTTTTACTCATCATATCACTGTACTTTTTGTCAGAGAATGCAGTCAGGAGTAGACCAGGGACCATCAGAGTATTATTATTATTGTTGTTGTTGTTAATTATTTAAATTTATAGACCACTCTTCCCCGGTGGTCTCCCATCCAAATACTAACCAGGTCCAAATACTATCTTTCACACATATTTTTTTCTGATTCTCTGCTTGTTATTATTCCTTTCTGTTCTGTCCCAAGGCTACGTTTAGATAAGAAAAAAAGATTCCACTAAGACAATGTGGCTCCTTCATGTCATTCAATTACCAGAAATTACCCCTAATTAGACAGGGTTCATTGACTCTGCATGCCTGTTATCATCACAGACACACCACAGAACACTGTTTGGGTATGGAGCCCATGGGAACCAACCATAAGTTTCATACTCTTGAATATTTGATAAAAGAACATGGGAATCCACCGGAAGTTCATAATATAGTAGACAAACTAAATAAGTTATGTCTAGAGACATCATAATGCTCAAGAGATTTTGAAATATTAAAGTAAAAACATGTTTTTCTCAAAAGCCCCCAAACACATATACTCTTGTAATTTTGTCTTATGACTTCTTCAAGTCTGGGTTGTTGGGTTTCTTTTTTTTTGCCTTTCTCACTCTACTGAAATCACTTTCACTAACAGCCGAACTACATATTATGGTGACCATGGGTCCAACCCATGGCCACCAATGTCATTTTAGAGAAAAAACTGGCCATTTAAAAATGCTACAAGTGTCCTCAGCACAGTGAGACCAGGGGATCTCCCACACAGCGCTGAAACAGCCCTCCTCAATGGATGTTTCAGCACTTGAAAAGGTGCAGGGGCAGGACAATATCACCTAGCCCTGCCATGTCAAGGACCTGATCAGAACTGGGTTCTTGTGACATTTTTACTTGACCAAATTCTTCTCTAGAATGCCATTGAGAGCCATGGGTTAGGTCCATGGTTGCCATAATATATAGTTTGGTCATAAGGTTTCCAATGACCTTCTGTATCCTTTCAACATTTTCCTGATATAAATTACCTCCTAGGAGCTATTTCTTTGATTGGGAAAATGTATATATTTTGACTCTTAGTGTGAATTTCAGCTTGAGGAAGAAAATGGCTCAGGGATGGTAGCACAATCCTCCTCAACTCAGCACTACCTGGGGCTCCTTTTAAAAGAAAATAGGAAAAAACAGGAGGTCCAGTCATGGATCTCCAATCGCTACTTTGGCCAATCTTTCCCGGTTTCCCAACATCTTTGGGTATGTTGAAGTATGTTCTTCCTACTCCCTCCCCTCTTCTATACCCCCCCCTTCTCTGGCTAATCTTACTTTTTCTCATGTTTTCATCTCTTTTATACGGATGGCTATCAAGTTGACACCAATGCTCCCTCCAAACTGTGGAGTCTTGTGAGCAAAAATTCTACTTTGTGAGCTACTGGCATTACAGTTGTGAGCAAGTTATTTGCCTACAGCATAAATTAGTTTGCTCCGGAGCCATCACAGACAAAAATCTGTGAGCTGGAGGCTGAAAAACTGAGCTAGCTCACACTAACTCAGCTTAGAGGGAACACTGCTTGACACCTGATGTTTGTATGCAATTCCGAATCTTTGTGTATCTTTCTGTTAACTCCTAGATGATGACCTCCCATCTGTATTATGTGATAGCAGCTGTGATTTCTATTCAAGCACCTTCTCTTCCTACATTTAACTGATCCATTAGGACTAGCTGTCCTCAGCATAGGGACCATCCCATGTGGCTTGTGGATTTGCGCACCAATTTAGCATGCCTGAGGCCCAGTCTAGAAATACTAAAAGTGGTATTAAAACATATACTGTACTCAGTATTAACAGGTATAGTTAAAGAGTATGACATCTTTTCCTTTCTTTAGTCTCTGTCATTGTTAGTTTCACTCTTTTCAGAGAAACATCTGTAGCTATGTCATGGGATCTCATCCTTCTTTAAAAAGAGCATTAGAATGTATTTTTACTTCTTATACAAAGGCTCCATGAGCTGTGGTGCTGACACACGCAGCAGTACCAGGGCAAAAATCCTTGGCCTGAGGGAAGAACGCTTCCCTCCACAGCAGCAATTCTTGATTCCTGCTCTTGTACTGACATAGCCACTATCATATGCTCAGCCTGGTTGAGGAACTGTTATGTAGTGGGTTGCCGCATGGATAAACGACAGACGACGACGTAGTGCATAGCACGCTTTATTAGGTACACAACAAGAACAGGGGACAAATGGCCGGCAGGCCAACTATATACACAACCAGGGGCACACCCCTGGGTCCTATTGGTGGGTTTGAATCTCCCGCCATGGTCCCATTGGTTCCCCCAGTGGAGGGACTAGGATCCTAGTCCCCATTGTTATACCTGCTTCAAGCTCGGGTGTTCGCTGGCCCCACAGTGGCGGTTAGCATACACAACAGGAACATTACTGCAAGCCTAGATTTAAGACTTCCAGTCTTATATTTGGGAAGGGGATGTGTAGGAAGGTTTAGGGACCTTAAATTGCTATATGGTCTCCCTCCGTCTGCACAGAATTATGGAGAGAAGGCCAATTCACTCTTTATGGTGGCAGCAGGCATGGGGGAAGAAACAACAAATAAAGGGAAGATGTGCAGCTTCAAACACACTGTAGACCTGTAGACACATGCCAGGGAGTCACTGTGAATCTTAGCTCTCCAATGTCTGCCTGTCTACTCTTGCCTCATCTTTGTACTTGATATGCTCCCACAGGGAGCTGTGGGGGTGCTAACACAGCCCAATGTGTTTGCCACCATGAATTGTGTGCTGGCTGTCACACTTCTCTTGCAAAAACGTAAATGCTGGGGGATTTGTTCATGCAGAATCTGCTAGCCATTTTCAGGCGGTTTCTGTACGGCACACAAACTGTACAAAACTGAAATGCACTGTGTTCTCATAGCTCATTTGCTTGTCTATGGATTTGTGATTTGTTGAGTTAACTGAACTTCCCTCACTGCCATCAGGATGTAAACACTTCATGTTATATTTTGAAGCTAAATTGGTCTAAAAAGAAAAACAAAACAAAATACCTACCGTTAGAAATATGCAAACACTTTCAAAGAAAAAAACTTATTAAAGTGAATGCCCCAATCCTCTTTTGTGTGCTTCTGAAAATCTTTGACATTTCAGAATTTAGGATTAGAGGCAATAGGGCAATAGGCCCATTTAGTTCAGTGGCACTGGACTTGAAATCAGCCCCCCCCCCCCACTTCTGCCTGGAGCCTCTTGGGGTTGCTTTCCAATTAGCAAAGATCATTGAAAGAAAGTCACTTCTGTTTGCAGGTTCTACTTTAGTCCTCCTGAATACCTTGAATAGGTAGCTAACTTTCTACCTGAATTCCCTAGCTACAAAGTGGGGAACAGTTGTTTGCCTTCTAAAGTTGGGGTGTTAAAGGTTATGTTAGAGGATGGCTGTGTTAAAATTTTTAACACACATATACTTTTGACTGTGGGTGTTAAAGGTTATGTTAGAGGATGGCTATGTTAAAAGATTTTAACACACATATACTTTTGACTGCAAATTATGTATCTATTTTCGACTGCAAATTATGTATCTGTTTGTTTGTTTTTTAAATAATACCAGCACAGGAAATTTCCTCATGCATTCTCAATTAGACTCTTAATCCAATATTATCGCCTCTTCCTAGTCATGGCTCTCTGGATCTCAAGCAGAGGTATCTTTCAGCCTTGATACCTGAGAGAACAAACCCCCTCCCCCCAAACCAACCAACCAACTAACCAACCAACCAAAAACCCTCCTGGCAATTCCAAGGACTGAGTCTGGGATCTTCTGGATGCACAGCATGTGCTCTGTCACAGAACTGTGACCCAACTCAACTCAGGCTTGCTTGATGCTTTGGACTAGGCACGGCCATCTGGCACTTAATGCCTTTATGTGACTCAGAAGCATAGGAGAAAGACCATGTAACCATGAAATCACTGTCAGGTGGCCTTATAGTGTTCAGGCTCCTTTTCTGAGTGTGTGTGTGTGCATGTATGTATTTGTATGTGCATGTCAGCACAGATGGGTCTTGGGTCACTCCTCTTGCCTGAGGGGAAAGAGGTTGCTCAGAGAATTCTGTAAGGCAAGGTCTTAGTGAGTAAGTGGATTTTTTTGAGCAGGCAGCCAAGGTCAGGGAAACTACTGCTGGATATTTTTATTGCTATGGATGCCTTGTGTGCTGAGTCTTTGCTGAGCTTGGGCTTGCTTTGTGCAGCAGCTTGAAAGCAGTTATCCTGGGGTAGTTAGAGGAGTCCTTGCTTAACTTAAGAAAAGCCATCCTGGTCTGTGAGAAGACAATTTGCAATTTTCCATTTCTCCATGATGGACAGATAACTGGCAGCCCTGAGGTTCAGTTTATCCCTCAAGGAGTTTCTGAGGGAAAATTAGGGATGCCAGCCTCTAGGTGGGATCTGAGGATCCTCTGGAATTACAACTGATCTCCATCTACAGAGATCAGTTCCCCTGGAGGTAATAGATGCGTTGGAGGGTGGGCTGTATGGCATTGTACTCCACTGAGACCCCTGTCCTCTGCAGATTCCACCCCCAAATGTCCAGGAATTTTCCAGCCTGGAGGTGGCAACCCTACCCCACCTCCCTGACAGCGGCCAGGGGGAACCTAGCAACCATGTGATGGCATCCTCTTGGACACCATGGGGAGGCCAGCACCATTTAAAAGTGATTTTAAAATACTATGAGGCAGCACAATGGACTGAGGCACACTTGAAAAGGCATTCAGGGGCGTGGGGAGCAAAAACACTGTGGTGCAGGCCCGATCAAGACTGGGCCACCACAGCATTTCCAAATCAGTTTAAAATGGCGGTGCCCTTGTGGAAGCTGCAAGGACACTGTCACATCTAGGATGGCCCTAAGTGTCCCCAGCATAGCGCCTAATTTGGTGCAGTGGTTAAGTGTGCGGACTCTAATCTAGGAGAACCGGGTTTGATTCCCCACTCCTCCACTTGCACCTGCTGATGTGACCTTGGGTCAGTCGCAAGCTCTGGCACAGCTGTCCTTGAAAAAGAGCAGTTTCTGTCAGAGTTCTCTCAGCCCCACCCACCTCACAAGGTGTCTGTTGTGGGGAGGGGAAGGGAAAGGAGTTTGTAAGCCGCTCTGAGACTCCCAAGTGAAGGGCGGGGTATAAATCCAATCTCTTCTTCTCTCTTCTTCTTCTAATTCAAAGAACTGCCACAGTGATGCTCCTTGGGTTCTTCTTAGGACTCTATTCCATATTAAAGAGCTGAGGCTGAGGCTTCCATACCTCAAAGTATTAAAGAAAAACCACACAAGGTGAAGACAAGAGGACCCTGGGTTCCTTTCAACAAAGCCCCAAGGAGTCCCTGTCATT
>NW_015163674.1:252162-259181 GCF_001447785.1 Gekko japonicus | reverse complement strand
AAATGGAACACTTTTCTAAAGACAGATGAAGAGCTTGACCACCTGCAACCGACGTCACTGCGCTTTGCGGTTTGACGCCTTTAGCTCTGTTAAAGCAAGCCTGCCAGTTCCTCAGCGAATACCAGGAAGGAAGTTTTAAGTTAGGCATGAACTGCAAAAAATATGCTGAAATGAAGGAACCTAGCATAGGGGTCAGCTATATCTGCCGAGTCCTTTGCTGTTTGTTTGTTAAAAGTAGGCCTCATCCTGAACTGCATCAGGATCCAGGCTGTGGAAAGAACAGAGGCAAATCTCACCCACATGCCTCTGTGCGCCTGCTCTGCAAGGGAGAATTTTAATGGTCTATAAAACCAGGATGACCCTTTCTCTTCTGCACCTACAATTGGACAGGGAAGACCCCTTGGGACAGGACTTCAGTCACTGAGAATTTTATCCCAATTGGATGAAGAAAAGAAAATTAGATCTGGAAAAGTGCAGTGCCTTTCATTGCCCCGGAATTTATATTATTTTCAACTTGCCTGGATTTTTGAAAGGGGATTCCCTTTGATGAGGGATACAAGTTCTGAGAATTTCATCCTAACTGGTTTGGACAAAAAAGTCACAAGTAAGAACAAATATGGAAACCAATGTAAACTGGCACTTTGTATCGTGGCCTGGAGATCCAGCAGGTTTCCACACCAACCCACCCCAGTAAATTTTCTCCCCCCTCAGGCCCACCAACAGATATTTTTCTTGTGTGCAAGAGGAACAAGACTTGCAGACACCCAATGCAAACAAAGCATAGGAGCGCACCTCCAATGATGATATACACACCCCCTCTCATCCCGAGGGAGACGTACGTACGTCTCTCATTGGAAATTGGACTTGCCCGTCAGCTTTGGATGGTCACTATTGATCCCTCAACAGCTGGAAAGTCCCACCCACACCCACTCTTCAGCGCAAAACTCCATGAGTGGGGTTTCTTTGCCAAGAGTGCATGAGAGCTTCCAAGCCAGACAAAGAAGCTCGGAGACTCCAAGGCCCGAGCATGTGACCTTTGAGCCGAGCCACCTGAGCCTCAAACTGGGCCAAGTTCGGGCTGGATTTTGGCTTGGCATTCGGGTCTGTGCCCATCCCTAATGCAAAGTTTACTTTCCATGTCAAGAATTTTCTGCATGCAGCGGACTTCCGGTTTTGGCGGCGCGAATGGCGGTCACACTCTCAGGATGCTCCCGGAGTCGACTCACCCATGTGCGACTGGGGGGGGGGATCCGCATAAGCGGAGACCCTAAGGAGCCTTGGGGAAAGGCTCCGAACCAGGGGGCGCTTAGGGGAAGTGCCTCTTTACCGACCCGAAGGTCGGAAAGTGAGGCTCGCCCCATGCCCCGAAGGCCCCGCCACGGCAGTGCCCCGTACGGGGACTAGCAACGCCACCGGGACTTCGCAGAGTGATGAAGCGAATGAACGTTTGAAAGTGAAACTAAACAGCTGCGAACTGTGAGTTGCCGATCGCAAGCGCAAAAAGATATAAGCGCATCTCCCCCCCTATTGAACAAGCGCTAAAGAGGAGAGAGGAGGGTTGAATGCCCCCCCCCCGATAAGACTGGGACTGTAAACTGAGCAAGGGGGGGAGTGAAATAGAAAGCAGTAAAGTTACCTTTTGGGGATTCTGTTAAGGCGAAGAAAAGGGATTGTTTCCAAGCAGTGCGGCACGGACTTTTTAAAAGTAAACAATCAGCCAAGATGTCGGGGGCTAAAAAAGACAAGGAGAAGGAAAAGCAAGCGAAGAAGCTAACAGTCACTTCCGGTCTTGGTTCCTGCCTCTCCGGTACGGCTGTCAATCATCAAGAAAGTGAGATGCTTTGCCCTCTGCTGGACCGGATGCAGAAAATCAGTCAAACTTTAGTAAGCATGGAAAGTGTTCTCTGTAGTCAACAGACGCAGTTAATGGACACAGCCAAGAAAATGGAGGAGATTGCAAAGAAATGTCTGGTCTCAACAGAAGATACGCAGAAAATCAAGAAGAAGGTCAGCAAAATGGAAAGAAAGCAAGAAATGCAAGAAAATAAGTTACTGATGTTACAAATGGAAAAATCAAATTTGACTCTCTGATTTCAAGGAATTCAAGAAGCGGAACAAGAAGATCTCAGAAGTATATTGATGGAAGTGTTGGCAACACTGATGGGCAGTGAAGTGGATAAATTAAGCGAAGAAATGGATCTGGTATACAGATCCTATTCTAACTTTACAAAGAAAAATAATCTGCCAGCGGAAGTGGTTGTCAAATTTACCAAACAACGTGTAAGAGATCAGATCCTTAAAGCGACCTCAGCAACACCCTTGAAAATTGGAGAGCAAACTATAAGGATTTTAAAAGATGTACCATTTGAAATTTGACAGAAGCGGAAGACATACAAAGGACTGACCACATTCTTGCAAAATCGTCAAATTAATTACAGGTGATTGTTTCCAGAAGGACTGGTCTTTACGTTTAAAGACAAAAGAGAGGATTGACTCCATTTTCAAAGCACAAGAGTTTTTGAAGAGACATGCCAGCTCAGAAGAAGAAGCAGAACTCGCTAAGTGGAAAATCTTCAGTAGCGACGAAGACAGCAACCCGGAGGGGAATGCCGAAGAACCGGAGGAGAAAGGAGCAGCAGGAGGTGTCTCCTATAACCTAAGAGAGAAGAAAGGCAGACGCCCCAACGTCTGATGAACTTTTGAGTGTGCTGCAAAGACAATGTTAATGCTAACCCAAAAGGACTTTACTAATCTAACTAATTTTTATCTTTGACAGGTAATGAAGAAAGAAGATCGACTGCTCATGGTTGAAGTTATGGACTGTACTAACACGGTTAAAAGATTAATATACTAATTTACTCATCACTCGACCTTTTCTTAATCCCTCTATATACCCTCCTTTTTTCTGTAAAATTTAAAGCAATAAAATTCTCTCCTTTTTAGGAGAGTTCAATAAAAAAAAAGAAAAGAATTTTCTGCATGCAGCAAATTAACATGGGTGATATAAGTTTAGCCCCTCATCTTGAAGAGCTACTTTTCTTGGATCAGGAAGAGGGAAACATTCAAATGTGCTGCCTTTCCCCTGCAGTCCCAGGGATTCTGCACTACAATATTTAGAATGTGCAGATTGTCCATGTAAAGTTCTGTAAATGAGTAATACTAGCTGATACTATGTGAGACAGTGACCCAGCAAAATGTAGGTCTGTGAAACTGGAGGAGTTCCAGCGCTGACATTTCGTAGAAGGCCTTTCCATTTGGCCTTCTGTTTAAAGTTGCTTCTCTAAATCGTTCTCACTGAAAAGCCTGTTTGCAAGCAAAACCTTCCCCGTGCTGCATCTTAGTCCCATCCTTTGTTTTGACATGCAGTGGAGTCCCCTTCACTGTAGCATCACAGCTATTTCTATAGCAACCGCATGTGCTGCGCTGAAAGAATGTCAGGCTGTGGCAAACTTGCTGTGTGCACAATCAGGAAGTGAGATTTCTCTTGCAAAGACTCCAGCGGCTCAGGATGATGTCTTTATCAAATTCAGCACGTAAAAAACTTCAGTGCTCTGTGCTGCTTTAGTTCTAACTTGTTTGGTATTTGTTGATTTCATCGAGCCTTCCTTGCCACTGCAAAAAAGTGAGGACTTCTCATACTGATTATACATTATTGGAAAGTGAAAGACTTTCTGGCGTCTGCCACAGGATGCATCACTTCCCTCCCAGCAAGAACACCAGCAGAGGAAGGTCAGGATGGTCAGTAGTCATGTGTTGTTGATTCAACAGGGACCCCTTGCTGGAGACACTTGCTATTGACCGAGATTGAAAGTACGTTAGCAGCTGACACAGGGATTGGGGCAGAATGATTCCCCACTGGGGGTGGAAAGTGCTGTCAAGTCACAACAACCAACTTATGGTGACCCTGTAGGGTTTTCAAGGCCAGAGAGGAAAAGAGGTGGTTGGCCATTGCCCTCTTCTGTGTAGCAACTCTGGATTTCCTTGGTGGACTCCCATCCAAACACTAACCGGGGCCGACCATGCTTAGCTTCCGAGATCTGATGAGATTAGGCTAGCCTGGGCCGTCCAATTCAAAGCAACTTACCTCTACCAGAAACTATTCTGTGGGTGGGTGGTTGGGCTCATGGGAGCCTTTAATTCAGGGGTGTCAAACTCATTTGTTACAAGGGCCGGATCTGACATAAATGTCACTTTCTTAGGCCGGACCATGTGTCTAACACAATGTATTCTCTCCTACTTTGTGTTACATTTTATGGCACGCAAGGCCCAGCCTGACAAAGTGACATTTATGTCAGATCCGGCCCTCATAGCAAATGAGTTTGACACCCCTGCTTTAATTATTTTATTTCTGCATTTCTTGCAGCATACTAGCCATGCGGTCATGGCACAGCAGTGTGCCCAGGCACACAGTTCGGACATTCCTGTGCTAGGGAAACGTTAAGGAGTATTGGGAACTGCATCGGACTAGTCAAGATTATTATCAACAGCAATGTTGCTTTGCTATATTTCCTTACTGATGACTACCAATATTGCACATCAGTGTAGTTTCCTACAGCAAAATGTATCTAGAAAACAGGAGCCAGCCCCACCAAGAAAAGGTTCTGTCTTTTAAAACAATATCCAACAGAAATTTACCAAAGCTATCCCACAGATTGTATAGCTGGTGATGAAGATCCCCCCACCAACTTTCCCATTCTGTTCTTTTTGCTCTGCAGCTGCTCTGTGCATTTATGTTTCTCATCCATCACCTGGGTAACACTCCCTGACTCACGCTTCTTCATATATAAAACAGAAGCAATCTGACCAAGAAGAATCGCTTAGTCTGTGCCTCTTTCGAAGGTATCAAATACTTGTGGCTGTGTTTCATTTTGGCTCGGAAAACATACAGTGGTCTTCCACTAGAATGCCAAATTCTTCCCTGTCATTATTTGTACTTCAGGAATAATAACATCCAGAGAATAGGGGAAGCCAAACTGATAGCTGAAGCTTCAGACGTTGTCTGTTTTGGGGTCTGCGGAGGTGGAAATAGCACTGGATTTTGTCTGTAACGTTGCTGTAATTTTAGGTATGTGTGATTCATAGCAGATTGGACGTTGCAAAGGGGTTATTTTGCAATCTGCAACTGGTTGGTTGGAGAGAATTAACTATTGACTGGAGAAAAAAGCCTGTCACTTTCCCCTTTACATTTTGATTTGTACATTCCTGTATCCCCTCAGTCTATATTTGCAAATGCTGGTTTTGTCATAGGAACACTGAAGGCTACATTGGGGTTAGGTGGGGCTAGAGAGGGTCTCTACCCTTGGAGGCTCCTTATCTTTGCCCAAAAATAGCAAGGAAGACAGCCAAACAATGCCGATAAAGCAACCAAGAGTGAAGAGTGGACATGCACATTTGCCAGATGTTGCCAGCTGACATCCCTAGCAGAAGAAACCCCTCACGTGCTTGGTCTGGATTATCTATGGGGAAAGCAGCGTTGGGCACAGAGGAAGCATATCCTTTAGCGTAGGAGTGAGATCCCTTCAGCTTACTCCAGCAACTGTTTCCAAAGGTCTTATTATGATTTTTCTTGTGGTATGAAAGTTCTGAGGGCCCAAATAGGCATATATTCTGTATGACGTTCCCAAACATTCTGCTAAATAGCAGGTACGCAGGACCCCAGTTCAGATCAGGGAACCAAGGGGGGTTTCAGTATCTCCTCCCACCATTTTCCTGATGTGATATGTCCATGTGGAGCTGCTGTTTGTCTTGCTGGGGAAAATGTATAGTCACTGTTCACAGGATCTATAGGTTCGTCCCAACAGCAATTCCGTGGGGTCATTTCAAGTCAAGGAAATGGTACAGACAAAATACTGACAGCCAGAGACTGACAGCTAGCATGGTGTAGTGTTTACGATGCTGGACTAGGTTCTGGGAGACCCAGGTTCAGACCCCCACTCTCTGCCATCGAAATTTGCTGGATGAGTTTGGGCCAACCCCACACACTCTCAGTTTATCCTGCCTCATCGGGTTGTCATGAGGATAAAAGGGAGGAGAGGAGAATGATGTAAGCTGTTTTGGATTCCCATTGGGGGAAAAGGTGGGGTATAAATGAAGCAAATAAATAAAACAGGGTTCCCAATCCTGTTAAAAAAGAAAAGAAAAAATACACTTTGGAAGTTTATGCACAACATCCAGGATCATCTTTATGTAGGTCATGATTAGTCTTGAAATGAAAAACCTATCACTTCCCATCCTACTGTCAAGTAAATAAGAACAACTGTTTTCCATTTGCTTATTACAGCAACATTTATATGCTTGAAAGTCTACCTTGCCTTTGCTCTTATTTTTTCCCCTAACACATTAATTTGGCCCATTCAGTAGTCTTTTTTATCCACTTACCGCTTCCTGTTCTTGGGAGTGATTCATACCTATATCACTTTGTTAGTCAAAAAACGATGACTTGCTGTATGCATTGCCTCTGTTGGAAAGCATTTTGTTTTGAGGTGTTATGAAGGACTGATCAGCAGTTGCTTATTCATCTAGTCAGGTCATCACTGATCATATTGTGATGGACATTTGATATAGTAATGCACCTTTAGGATTGCCAAGCCAGGCCCGGTAATCAGGGGGAGACTGGAGGTTTATGGGGAAGGTGGAGGCCATTGGCCAGTGGCATGGCATCACTTCCAGTGACATCATGTGTTTCTGGGGATTAGCTGCATTTCTATGGTAAAAACATAGAGTTTTTTGTGATTTCTATCAAGGACTGCTGTTACTTAAATAAAATGCAAGTCTGTGGTCAGGCAGGCAAAAAGGGAATATGAGGAGCATATAGCAAAAAACGTAAAAACCAACAATAAAACTTTCTTCAAATACATTAGAAGCAGGAAACCAGCCAGGGAGGCAGTGGGGCCCTTGGGTGACCAAGGGGTAAAAGGAGTACTGAAGGATGATAGGGAAATGGCTGAGAAGCTAAATGCATTTTTTGCCTCTGTCTTCACTGTGGAAGTGCTTGCCCACTCCAGAACCGCTGAGTTCGG
>NW_015163674.1:248410-248563 GCF_001447785.1 Gekko japonicus | reverse complement strand
CAGCCTAGGCCACTCTTATTTGATTGGGCCAGCATTTCAAGGTCATTTGCATATGGAAGCTGATTGGACTTCACTCCATTCCACACCTCAATCTCCGCCCCCCCCCCCATAAGACAGTTGGAACTCTCAGTTGCATATGCGACCTGGTGTGTT
>NW_015163674.1:204271-248185 GCF_001447785.1 Gekko japonicus | reverse complement strand
CAACACATCACTTCCCCTTGAAAAGAAACAAACTCAATAACGCAACCATTCCACACCACAAAAAAGACAGATCACACCACAAGCAGAATACCACAAGGCAAAAAATGATAGGAAAAGGTGCCAGCAGTCACCTCATTACTGCCACCTGAGAGCGCTTCAGAGGTTGGTGTGCAGGTCCCAGGTTCATGTAATAAAAGCTGCCTGGGGGATTATGGACCATTCACAGACTTTCAATCTTAACATACCTTCCTGCTGAGGGTGGGGTCTGAGGAGGAGGAATACCATTGTTGCCAATCTCCAGGTGACAGCTGGAGAGCTCTTAAAGCTCTGGCGCTAATTCAAAGTGCTGGGGATGTGTTGCATTCTGGCAGGGGACACTGTGAGTGTAGAAAATGAATTACCAACAGCGTAGTGTTTTGGAAAATCTTTACGAACTGTTTGGTCCATTTACCATGGGGCACCCATCCAGAGCCTCTGGCATTTTCTCACTCTGCTGGCATCAAAACCAATTTATGGCAAAATAGAGATATGGAGACTTTCCCATCCTCCTTTGCATCAATCTGTCTTTGTTGGCAACCCTAGGCCTGCCAGAACTCTTAGGGTGATTTCATGCCTCCTGACTGGCATTACTTCACTAGCCATGGCTGCTTGCTCCTGTTCAGTAGGAGCATCCCTATGGAAGCTGCATGGGTGATTTTGGACCAGCCCCAGACTTTCTGCCTAACCTACCTTGCAGGGTTGCTGTACAGATCACAAAGTGGAAGAGGAGAATTAAGTAAGCTGCTTTGCTCCCCACTAACAAGAAAGACAGAACTTTGCCAAGGAAGAGGCTGCTGAGAGGGGAGGAGATAAAGTTGCCAACTTTAGGTATGGAAATTCCTGGAGATTTGAGGGGTGGAGCCTAGAAAGGGTGGGGTTTGAGGAGGGGGTGGGACCTCAGACAGGTACAATGCAAATTCAAATTCAAATACCTTTTATTGGCATAGAACAGGTACAATGCCATAGACTCCACCCTCCAAACCAACCATTTCCTCCTGGGGAACCATTGTTGCCAATCTCCAGGGGAGGTCTGGAGACCACTTAGAAATACAACTGCTATCCAGGAGGGAGGAGATGGAAAACTGAAGTCAGAAAGAGAGATAAAGGTAGGTTGATGGTTGGCTGGGAAGGAGATAGGATTGCAAACTCCAGGCTTGAAAATTCCTGGAGATTTGAGGGGTGGAGCCTGGAGAGGGTGGGATTTGATGAGGAGTGGGACCTCAGACAGGTACAATGCCATAGACTCCATCCTCCAAACCAGCCCTTTTCCCCTGGGGAACCATTGTGGCCAATCTCCAGGTGGTGGCTGGAGATGACTGAGAATTACAACTGCTCTTCAGATGGTAGAGATCAGTTCCCCTGGAGAAAACGGAAAGCTCTGTGTCATTAAACCCTGCTGAGGTCACCACAGCAAATTGACGCTGAGCGCTCAAGGCCAGGGCACCCACCTAGAGCCGCTTTCTAGAGCTCGTTGTATTTATTACCACAACGGGCCTTATTCCTAGTAACACTATAAACAAGAAATAAGTTGAGCCCCCTGCATATAAATGCTTCACATGAGTAGGACATTTATGATATTTCTGTACTTATTCTATCATGTTATTAGTGTCACTACTGGACAGTTTAGTAATTCCCTTAAAAATAAAATAAAACCTGACTGTCACTGAGCGTTAGGATTTGAAAAGCCTCAGTGGTATTATGCTCATAAATCATTTCAAGATCACTAACACTTACTGAGTTAATTTAACCATGCCATCTGTGTGCCATCTCCAGACAGCAGGGATGCGTCAGGAAGTGATTTCAGTGGCTGCCCACAACTGTGTAACTCAGTTCCCTTGAGAATCAGAAGCCAGAACATTTTGGGATGCATTGGAAAACTTTTTTTTAATTGAGGCTGATATTATGGTGACCAGGATTAGGCTCAGTCTGGGAACCAGTAGGAGACTGGGGGGGGCACATGGGGGGGCTGGCAGAAACAGCCAGAAGTGATGTCATCTCTCCCTCTCCATAGACAATGATGTCATCTCTCTCCATCAAACAAGAGGCACTGGATCTCCTATTGTTGTCCGGGAACTGGCAACCCTAGCCAGGTGGGATTCAGGTAGCATTTGTTAGGGGAAAGGAATGTGGTTTGCTTGCAGAAGTTTCCATATTCAGTTCCTGACATTTAGGCTTCTTGTTTACCCACTAGGGTTAGGAAATTTCCTGCACCCAGCCCCAGTTTCCCACCCCAGAGGAACTGAGGAAGGGGAGAGAAAATACCTTCACATAATGACACTGTAGTAATTTCACCTAGTCTCTATGATAAAGACCATAAAGACTATGGGAAGCAGCATAGAGTATCACCCAGAAATCAATTAATCCTATTCAACACCATTCTCCCTAGTAGGGTTCCCCCCCCAATGGGGGTAAGGTTTCCCCCAATTTCAGGGACCCCAATCTGCCACCAGCCATGAGGCTGGTGGGGAAACCCCACTCCTGAAGACCCCTGTCCAGCCTGACGTGCCCGGTGCAATGATGTCACCCGGAGGTGATGTCATCATGCTGGGCACATTGCATGCGGGATGCTCTAGCATTTGGGCAAAAACTCTATGGTGACCATAGAGTTTCCCCCCAAAATGCTAGATCATCCCGCCCAGTGTGCCCTGTGTGATGACATCAGTTCCAGGTGAAGTCATTGTGGTGTGCACACTTGGTGTTCACACAAGAAGACTCTCAGAAGAAGACTGGACACACACACACCCCGCCAGCAGCCAGGTAAGACCTAGCAACCCTACTTCCTAGGATTGCCAGTCAGTGGCTAGCAACCAGTGGAAGTCTAGGGGAGGAACACAGGGGGGCACTATCAATGTAACAGTGTTACATCACTTCTAGAGAAATCTGGAAGTGACATCATGCTTCTCTAGGAATCACCAGAAACTCTATGGTAAAGCCATAATGGGAGACCTGGCAACCCTAGTCCTCCCCAGGCACCTCCCCCCAAATCTCCCAGCATTTGCCAAAACAGTGTTGAGAATGCTACTGATATCTCAAGTTAAAGGCTGCCCAGCAGCAGTTGTTGGGAAAGACCCTTCTGCACCTGAAATCCTGGAGAACTAGGCATGTGGGTATAGGGGTTTGCAGATGGTGGGACGGTGGCAGTTGGGCCTGCTGGAAGCTCTGGGCTCTGGCCCTGAGTGCAACCTGTTATAAAGTTTTCCCACAGAAGCCTTGTTTGGAAACTAACAAACACCAAATTCAGAATTCTACCATCATGACTTTTGTGCAACTCCCATCAATTTCCCTGGTGCTTGCCTTGTACAAAAGAACTTCCTGGATGATTGTATGACAGCGAGTGGGTTGGAAGACTTCGGACTGGAGTTGGCTATATCCATTTACACATAGACAGTTTTTGCTCTTTGTCCTGTAGTTTATGCTGCTGCTGTGTTACTAATTCTGGCATCCCTAGCAGGTGCCAGACCTGGTAGCTTACGCACTGCAATTGTCCAATGGTCATAAATTTATTCCTGGGAATGTGTAGCATTTTATGCTTTCTGCTGCAACCATTTTAAAAAAATACTGGCAGCTGGGATAAACACCGAAGAAAATAGTCAGAAGTTTGGATTGTATTTTCTGCTGAGGTCATAGGAGTCGCACCTGTTTAAACTGCTGGTTTATCTACAGTGAGTAAATTATTTCACACTTTCTATTGCCATCCTGTTACAATACAGTCAATGGGGAACTTGGCCAGCTTTTCCTTTCTTGCTTCATTCTTGGTGAGTGTTCTCTTCTGGCATTGCTCTCTGATCCATCCAGTAACCAATTTTTCCTTGGTGCGGCTCCAGAAGCCCCTTTTAATATTTTGCTAGCAAAAAGGTACCAGTGTAGTACTTTTCTGAAATGATAAGGCATACTGTCGAATAGGTATTTGCCCTGACCTGGATGTCCTGGTCTAGACGATCTCATAGGGCTGCCAAACCTCAGTCCGGGTGGGGGTTCCCCTGATTTTCGGGGCTTCTGCCGCCAACCAGCTGGCCGGTGAAGGAAGCCCCACCACTGAACAGGGACGTTGCCTGGCGACATCCCCGACACAATGATGTCACCTGAAAGTGATGTCATGATATTGGGGATGTTGGGGGTGACACTCTAGTTTTTGGACAAACTCTATGGTTTTGAGGGCAAAAAACCCCATAGAGTTTTGCCCCAAAACTAGAGCATCACCCCCCATGTCCCCAACGGGATGATGTCATACACGCCAGAAGATCCCAACAAGCAGGCTGGAGCCCCCTGTTGGCAGCCGGTAAGGACCTCGCAACCCTATGATCTCATCACATCTTGGAAGCTAAGCAGAGTCAGCCCTGGTTAGTACTTGGATGGGACACCATCAAGGAAGTCTGGGGCTGCTATGCAGAAGCAGGCAACAACAAACCACCTTTGTTTCACTCTTGCCCTGAAATCCCTATGGGGTTGCCACAAGTCGATTGAGACTTGATCATACTTTCCATGTCCGTAGTAGATACTCAGGCTTTGGCTGCTTGAGAAGATGGAGCCACAGGAACTGTGTAAAGTGCGCTCAATGTTTCTTTAACGATAGCAATAATGTTAAAAAAGGTAAAGGTAAAGGTTCCCTTGCTCAAAAGCCAGTCGAATCCGACTCTAGGGTTGCGGTGCTCATCTCTGTTTCAAAGCCGAAGAGCCAGCGCTGTCCGAAGACATTTCTGTGGTCATGTGGCCGGCATGACTAAACACCAAGGCACACAGAATGCTGTTACCTTCCCACCGAAGTGGTACCTATTTATCTACTTGCAATGTCTTGCTTTCGAACTGCTAGGTTGGCAGGAGCTGGAACTAGAGATGGGAGCTCACTCCATCATGCGGCACCCGGGTCTCGAACTGCTGAACTACCGACCTTCCACAGCCTGCAGTTCAGCGTCTGAACCACTTGAGCCACCGCAGCTCCTAGCAATAATGTTATAAATATGAAAATTACAAAAGTGATACTAATACATTCAAATTGTAAATCCAGTTACGTAAGATAGAAGATAACAACGACGGCGGGACGGTGGTCTCTGGAATGCGATGCCGTTACGACAAACGTCTTCTTCTGACCAAGAATCTATAAGTAGATGATGTGTGGAAAGTTGCACTTCAATAGAAAAGCTACCCGACTCACATGGAGTTCAATAACAGTTTCTCCTATTTCATTTCACAAGTAATGGAGAACATTTCTCTCAGACGAAATAAAGCTTATATATTTCGTCTGAGAGAAATTTAAATATTTAAATGCAAAGTTAGCAAAGCTGGCTATCAGTTATTTATAAGCATTGCATTTTTTAATTTGGTGTTTGTCTAACTTTGTGTTATTAATGTCATTTCGTACATATATGTTTTCACGCATTTTTTTGAAAGTTGTAGTCTCCCCAGTATTATTTCATTACCTGACAACCACCCACAACTGTGTGTGTTTGTGTGTGGGGGAGGTTGAGTATATTTTGCCACACTACAAAAGCAGCTGCAAGTCAAAAGGAAATTAAACCACAGCTACTGAGCAAAACTGTTTGGCAAATGCTTGAATCAGACAAAAGTGTGGCAAAGAGATCCAAGGCTCAGCTCATAAGTTATTGTGAGTGCTGAAAATGGTATGTGTGTTTGATGAACATGTTCACTGTGAAGTTTGTGGCACCCCTAATTCAGACATTTCCTGTTCTCAGGCAGGATACCTTTTCCATCCCTCAAAGAACTTTCTCATCAGCAGATTCCTCACAGTGCTGCTAAGAAGCTTGGGACATTTTCAAGTAGGTGGGTCATACTTCAGAACTCTCTCGCTCTCATTGGTTTTTGTCAAGTGGTCATGTTCTGTGTCATATCTGTTATGGCTCTGTGGAAGAGCCAGCACAGTAGTCAGTCATTAGGCCATTGCTGGTGTTGGTAGCAGCAAACTACTGCTATTGTGTTCATGTTCCACAGCTGATGTTAGGGGAGGAGTGAAGGAATTTGAGGAGAATCAAATGACTTTACAAAGCCACTGGTTGAATCAAATTATTTTCCCCTCAAAGAGGAATTCTGGAAGGAAGCCCAGCTGTAGCCCTGCCAATAATGTCTTCATCTTTGTACCCTATTACACGGTGTTTACAAATGCTGGATTAATGCCCACCATCAGTATAGTACTAACTGGCTCCACTGAAATAGAACAGTTAGCATTGAAATGTGTCAATTTATTCAGTAATCTAAATACTTCTATTTGATTGTAGGTGGCATCTCAAGTGTGAATCCATTCCTGTGGCAAAAACCCATTGCTGGTAAAAAGCCAGCTTGTGAAGAAGAAAGACTAGTGTAGCCTTTGCCCCAGAGAGCTATCTTTTAATATGCAGTAGATAGTTTTTCTCAGAACATTCACATATATAATTCCTGACGTGCACACTGAAGGCCCAGGATAACAGTTCCACATTCTTTTTGTAATGTGTATATTACTATAGTATCATCTAGATAGAGGACTTTAGGAATCTATCAAATCCAAATTCTCGCTGTTAACCTGGGAAAGATCATGTGCTGGTCAGTAGCGCTTCCACCTTTGCTCTCCATGCTGCCTCTGAACATGTTAATTTCATTTGCCCATCATGGCTTACAGCTATGGACAGATCTACCTTCCACAAATTTTTCTAATTTCTTTTTGAAACCACTTAAACTAGGGGCTGTCATGACATCTGTGGCAATGGGTTATACATTGTGTGACAAAATAGTTTCCGCTTTCCTCAATCTAGAGCCAATCAATGAACTCACGTTCTAGTACTACGGAGGAGGGAGAAAAGGTATACCCCTTTATCTAACTTCTCTTCATGAGACATAATTTTATAAACCTCAATCCCGTCTCTTGTTGTCTGTCTTTTTCTAAAACTAACAATTTTGGAACTGTAGAGTTCTTCTAGACTAAGCCCATTGATTTCAGCTGGTTTAGACTGGAATAACTCTGCATATAATTGCAGTATGAAACACCTGAAATACTAAAGCTGTTTCTCTTTAGGAAAGTGTTATCATGGCTTGATCATTTTGCTTGCCATTTTATATTCCAGCTCTCAAGTATCCTTTTGGTGAGGGAGCTGAAAGAACTGTACCCACAGCTTAGAGGGAGCATTGCCCAAGGGCTGTGCTTCATTACCCAGAACATGAGTGACTGGCTATTGGCAACTGGTCATCTCTCTCTGCAGTTATTGCTTAAGTATTTAATTGGTTTCCCTGACAGCCATACTCCAGCAGCTATTAGAAAACATCTTGCTAGACTACACAAAGGAGTAACCATTCTGTCCCTCGGCCTATTCTCTTTTTAGTATTTTCAGGTTCAAATAAGTAGGCCAAATACACACTTTTCATCTCTCCCGCCACGCATATATACTAAGTGCTTGAGGACTTAAAAAACTTGGTGTTAGCATATTTTAATTTAAATAATTAATTAATTTACAATGTTTGCATGTTGCCTTTCTGCCCAGTCAGGGCCACCAAGGCTGCTAACATAAGAACATAAGAACATAAGAGATGCCAATGTTGGATCAGGCCAAAGGCCCATCCAGTCCAACACTCTGTATCACACAGTGGCCAGAAATACCAGTGCTAACCATTAAAACAAAACATTATAAAACATATAATAAGAACAATTAAAACCCAGACAGGCACTAAAAGCACATAAACCATTATGTAAAGCATAGGGCAACAGGAAGGACCACTGAGGGTATGCTAGATGTTCTCCAAAACAGGTCCTGCTACAAACCCATGTTATTCTTACAGGATTCTGAACACTTGCAAATTGATCTTGTGATGCAAAGGGTCTTGGTTTCAAAGTAAGAATGTAAGAGATGCCACAAGGATATGTGTCCTGTGGGGCAAGATGATTCTTCAGGCTCTAATCTGGGGGCCTTAAGTTTAATTTGCTATACGAACAGATAGTTATCTTCATCTTTTAAAATTGCACAGAGATATCAGATGGTGTACAACAATCATGGGAAGTCATACAGTAACAAGAACTACATGGTTGTGAAATATGCACTTGGAGATGGCCAGAGGATTTCATAAGAATCCCAAGAAAGATATGTAAGTGCCTCAATCCCTTACAGTTTCTGAAATCAGTAGGAAAATTATGGAAAATTTTAGCCATTTTTAAAGCAATTTAAAATTGCCAGAAATGCTAGATGCATACAGCTAGCTGGGTGACCTTGGGTCAGTCACAGTTTTCTCAGAGCAGTACTTTCATAGCTCTCTCAACCCAACCTACATTACAGGGTGTCTGTTCTGGGGAGAGGAAGGGAAGGAGACTGTAATCCACTCTGAGGCCCCGGTCACACGGGAGGTTTAGGGCCGGAAGAGGGCCGGATTGGGGGCGCAGCAAACGGGCGCGATCACACCGCAACATCTGGGAAGCAGCGCGCACCCGTCCCCGATCCGGCCCTTCAGGCCAAAAATGCGCATCACAAAAGAACCTGCAAAAGAGCAGGACTGACCTGAAACACCGCAGCAAGCGTGGCCGTGGGATCGCCGGTGCGCCCGTCTTCAGGAGCATTCGAGGCTCCTGGCCGAACTGCGCATGCGCAGCCGACTGCCTCATTCTCCCTTCCCCCTCCGGTGCCCCCCCCCCCCCCCGGCATCTGATCGTGCTGGGGAGTAACTGCGCAGCAGTTCAGGGGATCTATCTGATCCTGCCACTGCGTGTCTCTTTTGGTGCGGCTCTAAAAAGCAGCACTTTGCCGGTGCTTCCCCCCACCCCCCCGTGTGGCAGGGGCTTGAGACTCTGAGTGAAGGGCTGAATATAAATCCAACTCTTCTTAACAGTGCCTCCTTTCCATGGCTTCCTTGGCTTCATGTTTTCAGGAGGGGGGATTTTTTTTTACCCCTATGCTCCTTGGTGGGTTCCATTGTTTGGGACAAAAAAGCACCCCAGTGGTAAAAGCAACAGTTTTATTATAGGGTTGTTTAATGCACACATTCTGTATTGTTTACTGAAAGAATGTGCTTACAGAAAGGGGAGTCTGTGGCTCAGTGGTAGAGCATCTGCTTGGCATGCAGGAAGTCCCAGGTTCAATCTCCACTATCTCCAGTAAGGATCCGGTCTTAGGTGATATGAAAAACCTCAGCCTGAGCGGAGAGCTGCTGCCAGTCTGAGTAGACATTACTGACTTTGATGGACCAGTGGTTTGATTCAGTATAGGGCAGCTTCATATGTTTATGTGTTCAAAGTGGTGAATAGTGACTGTAATTCAGAGTGTAGCTGGAAGTTATTTCAGTGCATTGATGACTTCCCCCCACATTTTCTCCTGTTGGAATATTGGTAAAAATAGTTAAATATTCAGAGTTTGCAATGGATCTTTGTTCACTGGAGAGGAGGCATTTTCTTTCTATGTAAAAATCTTTATTTCTAAAGGGAAGGGTACACAGGAAAATCTCCCAAACAACAAACATTAAGACTACATCCTTACTGTTACAAGTACAACAACAGGCTGACCACACAGTTGGTAATGGAGATTCTTCTTTCTTCTTGACCCCTAGAAGGAAATTACCTGAATGCATTAACCAATGATTGTTAGTAAATAGGCTTCAGTTTCCTAGGCCTTCTTCCCATTGGCTTTCTGCCAGGTTCCTTTCCAGGTCAGTCTAAACTAGGGTTGCCAAATAGATTTGACTCACCGGCGGGGGAGGCTCCTTCCCGTCCGGGAGTCTTCTGTGTGTGTGCGTGCGCGCAAAGTGCGCGCGCGCCGCCGGAGCATCACCCGGAAGTGACGTCACACGCTGGGCGGGGCCACACCATTTGGCCCGCCCCCAGTGTAATGTATTGAAATGATTACATGAATCACCTCATAGGACTCCCATGTTAAGCTTCGAGCCAGACCAGGGCTCCTCTGAGCGAACTTCCTATTGGTCGCTTCGTAACAGCGACCAATCAGAACGATACCATTCCCTAGGAGGGAAAGACTCCCATTGGTCCTTAACTAAGCAATCTCATTGGTTGTTAATTGTAAATAGGCGTGGCTACATTAGCCCGGTTATGTTTAAAAGGAGCATAAGCTCCCACTGTTTTCTGTTCTGGTTTCTTACTGAGTTAGTGCTTGCTCGTTACTTCCAATAAAGCTGAATCACTTGCTGAATCACTCTAAGAGTCCTTTGTTAGCGCGATCTAACAATTGGCGACGAAGGTGGGATGTTAGAGCAGGTAGGCAGCCCTGCGGACATCCACACTTCGGACTCGGAAGAAAGCGAGCAGAGCACAGCAGCCGATCCGGCGGAGGCGCCACCAGCTCCGGTGCCCAAGTCTCCCACGATGGCTGGAAGCCAGAAGTTCGAGTGCTTCGAACCCTCCTCAGAAGACTGGGACTCCTACCTGTCCAGGTTCGAGTTCCATCTGGAGACACACGACATTACAGACGAGGCCAAGAAACGGGCGTGCCTCCTGAGTTCCTGCGGGAAGGGGACCTTCGACATAGCCAGGTCGTTGGTGGCCCCAACTGATATAAAGACTGTCACCTACGCTGACATCACGGAGAAGCTTAAGGCTCACTATTCTCCACAACCGTCGGAGATCGCCTGCCGGCACGCTTTTTACAAGCGGAACCAGGCCGGAGGCGAGACCATCGCAGATTTCGTGGCGGCCCTTCGCAAAGCCGCACGGCCATGTAATTTCCACAACGTGGAGGAAGCCCTCAGAGACCGTCTCGTCTGCGGTCTCAAAGATGAAAGGCTGCAACAGAGGCTGTTCGCCCGCACCACCCTGACCTGGGCAGTGGCCTACGAAGAGGCCGTGGCCGCGGAAGCAGCGGAGAAGTCCACGAAGGAGGTCCGCCAGCGGGTGGCAGAGCCCAGTATACACGCTCAACGAGACAGCGAGGGCGAAGACGCGGATGATGACGTCAACGCGGTTCGAGGCAAGCGGACCCCAGCGAAGACTACCAACGTCAAGCCTTGCTCCGGTTGTGGCGGGAAGCACCAGCGCGACTCCTGTTGGGCTCGTGATGTCGACTGCAGAGCGTGTGGGCGGCGTGGTCATCTGGCCAGAGTCTGCAGATCAGCGAAGAAGGATCCCTCAACTAACAACCGGTCAGCGCAGAGGGGCACTCCAGTCAGCACCCAAGGCAAGACCCGTTCCTCAGCATCGGAAGCAAGCTGCCAGTTGACGGCGACCTTGTCGAGCGCATCGGCCGTAAATCGCACCAGCAGCCAGGGCAAGATCACCGTGACTCCACTCCTCGACGGCCGACCCTGTACAATGGAGGTGGACTCAGGATCGTCCGTGACGGTGATTTCTGCCGCGTCCTGGCGCCAGTTGTTCCCGAACCGAAGCCGGCGGCGGCTCCAGCCTGCGGGAACCAGAGTGTCCGACTTCCAGGGCAACCGAATTCCCTTGGCCGGACGGGACTCTGTTACTGTTGAGTATAAGGGGAAATGTGTTAAACTGTCATTCCTGATTGCAGAGGGAGACCGGGTTAACCTGCTAGGGTTAGATTGGTTTGAGCCATTGGGCATTGGTATTTCTGGGATTAACAGGATGTCTGAAAATAAATGGGGCATGCTGTACGACCTGTTCCCTGATGTATTTGCCGAAGGGTTGGGGAGGTACAAGGGCCCCCCGGTTGCGTTTGACTTAGATCCGTCAGTCAAACCTATTAGGTTGAAGTATCGGAAAGTACCTGTGTCTCTCAAACATAAGGTGGAAAAAGAGATTGACAAACTAGTTGAGCAAGGGGTTTTAGAGCCAGTACCATACAGCAAATGGGAGACCCCGATCGTAACCCCTGTCAAATCAGATGGGTCCATACGACTATGCGCCGATTACAAATGTACGATTAACAAGGCGCTGCAGCAACATTCGTACCCGGTCCCGGTAATAAGCCACATTTTGGCTTCCCTGGGGGGTGGCAAGATTTTCGCCAAATTTGACCTGGCCCAGGCATACCAGCAGTTGCCTGTCACCCCGGAGGCTGCCGAGGCCCAAACAATTGTAACCCACCAAGGGGCTTTTAAAGTGAACAGGCTGCAATTCGGGGTCAACGTAGCACCTGGGATTTTTCAGGGCCTCATGGAACGTCTACTAAGGGGGGTACCTGGCACAGTGCCCTATTTTGACGACGTGCTGATTGCGGGCGGGTCTGAACAGGAACTACTGGACCGGGTTAAAGAGGTCCTCAGGCGTTTTCAAAATGCCGGTCTCAGAGTTAAGCGCTCAAAATGCACGCTCGGGGTGGAAAGTGTGGACTTCCTGGGGTTTCGCATTGACGCAGAGGGAGTCCACCCCACGGATGAGAAGGTATCTGCAATCCAAAACGCCCCCAGGCCGGTGAGTAAGAAGGAGCTCCAATCCTTTTTAGGACTCCTGAATTTTTATCATGCGTTTTTACCGCATAAGGCATCAGTGGCGGCCCCTTTGCACGCGCTTTTGCACAAGGAGGCAAAATGGAAGTGGGGGCAGGCCGAGGAAAAGGCTTTTGTGGGAGTCAAGGAGCTGCTGACATCTAATGCCGTACTCACGCATTATGATGAACACAAGCTCCTGGTGTTAGCTGCTGACGCTTCACCTTTTGGAGTAGGCGCAGTTTTAAGCCATCTGATGCCTGATGGGAGCGAAGCGCCTATCGCTTTTTATTCTAGATCACTATCTGCGGCAGAGCGGAACTATGCCCAGATAGACAAGGAGGGTCTGGCGTTGGTAGCGGCTGTCAAAAAGTTCCATGATTTTATTTTTGGCAGACGATTTTTGCTGGTCACTGACCACAAGCCGCTACTGGGGATTTTTGCGCCCGATAAGCAATTGCCAAACATCATGTCCCCACGCATGCTTAGATGGGCGATATTTTTGCAGGCTTATGATTTTGACTTAGAGCACCGGCCTGGGAAAGCGATTGGGCATGCGGATGCCCTCAGCCGGTGCCCGGTGCCGGACATTGGCGCAGACCCTGCCCCCGCCTGTGAGGTCTTGGCAATTGAGGAGCTTCCTCGACCCCCGGTATCATCCAGGGACATTGCAGCACACACGGCCAAGGATAGCGTGCTGTCCCGAGTATTAAACTGGGTTTGGAGGGGGTGGCCGGTTGGAAGCGTTGAACCGGAGTTCGGCCCTTACAAAAGCCGTCAAAATGAACTATCCATTTCTAAGGGCTGTGTATTATGGGGGAACAGGGTGGTGGTTCCTGACAAACTCAGGACGAGAGTGTTAGAGTCGCTGCACGAGGGTCACCCCGGTATGGTACACACCAAAGCGTTGGCCAGAGGGTATGTCTGGTGGCCGGGGCTGGACAAAGAGATCGAAGAATGGGTACGAGGGTGTCCCAAATGCCAGCAAGTCAGACCCGATCCCCCACAAGCTACACCCCAAGGCTGGGAGTCATCTGGTAAACCCTGGGCCAGATTGCATATAGATTTTGCTGGCCCTCTCCAAGGGCAAATGTTCCTAATTGTGGTGGACGCTATGTCCAAATGGCTGGAGGTCGTGCATATGAAATCGACCACATCACTTGCTGTGATCCATGCGCTCCGCCGACTTTTTGCCACCCACGGGTTGCCTGACGTCATCGTCAGTGACAACGGGCCTCAATTTGTGTCTGAGGAATTTAGGCTCTTCCTCACGAGTAATGGCATACGCCAAATGACTTCGGCCCCTTTCCATCCGGCATCTAATGGCCAAGCCGAACGGATGGTCAGGACGGCCAAAGAGGCCCTGGGTAAAATGGACGAAGGGGACTGGAGCCAGAGGCTGGGCTCCTTTCTTTTGCTGCAGCACACCACCCCCTGTAGTGCTACAGGCCGTAGTCCGGCCGAATTGTTAATGGGGCGGAGACTCACGACCCGTTTGAACCGAATGCACCCAGACCTCACTGAAGAGCAATCCGAGCGTACCACGGCGCAACCGAAGGTGCGCATGTTTGAAAAAGGGGACAAGGTTTTCGCACGAAATTATGCAAACGGGCACTTATGGCTTCCTGGGGTTATATCCGACTCTGTGGGTACTCGAATGTATGTGGTGCAGTTAGCTGACGGTCGAATATGGCGGCGCCACATAGATCAGTTAAGGAGACGTTGGGCTAGGGACAGCGCTGACTCTCCGACGGCTGAATCCCCTGATGTCGAGTGGACACCCCCAGAGCAGGCGGTGAGTACCGAAAGGCCCGGTACTGTCCCCGAGTCAGGGCAGAACCCTGTGTGCGGGGCTGAAATCCCAGTCGAGTCTGTGCCTGATCCAGGCTGTAGTGAACCCCACTCTGACCCACAACCTTGTCTGCCCATGGAGCCTGCACCGCTCCGCAGGTCCCAGCGTTCGCGGCAAATGCCGACTTATCTGAAGGACTATGAGTGTAAATACTGTTGGAATAACTGATGTACAAAGGTTGATTGCATGTTTGTAAATAATAAAACAATTGGGATGATGGCTTAACTTAGGGGGGCACTTCCGGGTGATGTGCACGCGGGGGTGGGGTTTCCCCCGGGCCCCGATTCCGGCGCGCCAGGAATCGGGGCTCCGAAACGGGGGATTCCCCGCCCCCCGGCTGCATTTGGCAGCCCTAGTCTAAACAATAGCACACAAGGTAAGCACATTAACCCTATAATGACTGAATTTAGACCTTGCAACACACATATTTCTAACATCTCCTACTGCTCATTTGAGCACTGGCAAAGAACAGGGGTGTTTTGGTGGGGCTTTGCTCACCAAAAGTGGGCAAATAGCACCCCTATCGGAGCTCCTTGGAGAATATAAATGTGAGGAATGGAATGGGGAAAAGGAAATGTACAGAATCCATAATAAATTATTAGCCTGTCATGCTAACAGCACCATAGTATTTGAGGTGCATCTTGAGGGTACTGGAGGGCCCAGATGGTATCTTTGTCTGGGGACCCTGGTGGCTCTCAGCAACACTGGCATTAACAGGGAATCACCATCATCATTCCAAAATTTTAACAGCATGAGTACAGAATAACATATGGAAGCATCATTTCAACTACTTAGTATCTGACACTAGTGGACTCCTGTTCAAGCACTGAAGATGATAGTTCTATCCAAAAGTTATAAGATCAGATGAAGATGATTGGAAAACATGCTGTGTTAATACCCTACTTGGGACTCAGGGCTCAAATCTAGTGCTGAAAACAGGTGGCTTGCTGAGTGAAACCCTAGTCCTCCCTACCTCTAAATGATTGCTGCTTTGAGCACAATTTGTCTTCATTCCATTCTCTTTGAATTCTTTCTCTTCGCAGCATTGTGGGGGAAGATGACAAAAGTCATTTCTTTTATTAGGTAAATAGATTTGTCTGGTCTATGTACCTTCCAGAGCTGCTAAGAAATAGTGTTGCTCAGTATATATGGTTTCAGTGGCCCTGTGGGACTGCAACTTTTCAAAACTCACATGAACACATGAAGCTGCTTTCTACGGAATCAGTCCACTGACTTGGTATTATCCACTCAGACTGACAGTGGGTTTCCAGAGTCTCAGGTAGGGTCTTCCATATCATCTCCTACTTGATCCTTTTAGCTGGAGATGCCAGGGACTGAAACTGGGCCCTTCTGAATGCAAACCAGATGCTCTACGGCTGAGCCATGGCTCCTCCCGTTGTGTGTGATGGCTACATTTTTTTAAGCCTAAACAACGGCATGAATTTGGTACTGTAATTAGTTGTTAATGTTTCATAAGCATGTGTTCTGTTGTCATTTGTACTTTGTTACAGAGACATTTGAGTGGTAATTTTCTACCTCAAAGAAGAATCATGGGAGTGCTGTCATTTTTCTGGAGGTATGTGGCTTGGCAACATATGATCATGGCTGCAAAAATGTTGCCAAAAATTAGGGGTTTTCTAGAGGCAATGGTTGGGATGCTCTTTTAGTTCCCTCCCTCACCACCATGTGTCTTTAAGCAAATGACAAGGAAGGAAAGACAGAGACCTGAGCATCCTCTGAGGGTGCTTCCAGACAGCTAGTTCCAAGACCTATGACAATGAGCACTAGGATTGCTTATTTGTAAAAAAATCTGGATGCTGTTAAGGACAAAATATTGAATTAGGTTCAGGCTTCCTGAGAGAAATTTTGAACACTTCACTTCTTTGTGCAAACTTGGTGCAAAGAAAGCAAAATAGTCCCTGGATAGCCTTGCTAAGAAAGAAGATGATGATGGATGAGAGGGATGTATTTACTCTTTTACACCACCCTTCTTCCAAGGAACTCAAGGAATCACTTAAAGGCCTACTTCATGTTCTCTTCCCAATGTCACTGAGAGGGAAATTAGGCTATGGACAGATACGGTCTCACCTAAGGCCACCCAGTGAACTTTGCATTAGAACCCAAGTCTCTTTGGCCCGGGTCCAACACTCTACTCACCACACCCTGCTGGTTTTCATAGAATCACAGAGTTGGAAGGGGCCATACAGGCCATCTAAGTCCAACCCCCTTCTCAAGGCAAGATCAGCCGCCCTAGAGCATCCCTGACAAGTGTTTGTCCAGCCGCTGCTTAGAGACTGCCAGTGAGGGTGAATGAAGTGCCTCTCTGGGTAGGCTTGAGCCCTGCTAACTTTATCTACTTCTGTCCTCTTATAGGCTTTGGCTAGAGGAACCATGGGCCTGACCTAGTGAGATATATATTTGAATGATCTATTAATTTCTACCTCAGCTTCAGTGGATGGCACACACAGTTAAACTAGCTTTAGGAAAGCAGGCAATGCGCATGAACGATGCCAGTGTGGCTGCTGCCTGCCTCTTCCCTCCACCCCCCCTCAGTCTCAGGCTAATCTTTGTGTCAGATTTAACTGCATGACCAAATAGTTGCCGCTGGAAAGCCTCATCACATTGTGGTGGGTATAAGATGACTCAGACACAAGAGCTGATAGTTTCAAGTAGCCGAAAGTTAATGCCACCATATAAAGCATTATTGTCTTGCCACAGAAATCCTTCTGTCCTGGGGACCACAGCTGCAATGAAAATAAAGGCTCCCTTTTCCCTCCATTTATGTATTTTATTATTGCTAGCCTCAAGAAAGCTCTGTCACAAGACACTTGTCCCCTGAGAGTATTCAATGAGATCCACCAATAAAAACTTAACTTTCATTTTTTTTAAAAAAACAACGAGCTTCACATATTTTCCTTAGAGGCTTCTGTATGGATGGTTATGAAACTGAAAGGAAGTCAGTATGAATCCGACCCGTGCGGAATAGCAGTAAGGAAGTGGCTAAATGTGATCCCTTCCATCTTCTGCTTTGAGCTCCCAAGAGAGATAATACCAGTAAGACATTTATGGAGCAAGCAGTCGGGATGAAATGGGGACTGTTCTTTTACTCTCCCCCCACCCCAATCCATTCCTGACCTACAGAAATTGGCCATTTCAGTACTGGTAGCAATATGAAAATTGCATTTCAACACTTAAAGGTTATGAGTGCCCTCCCCCATCCTCCAAGCATTTATTTTAAATAGCTTCCTGACTGAGGCACCCGGCATCAAACTGAAGACATTGAGCTGGAGAACAATGGTATGAAATAAAAATTGGTGTGCAGGTTGTCTTTTAACAACAGTGTTTCCTTTGCTTTTGCTATGAGGAGCCATCTTTCCAGCTGTAATGCCACTGCCCCTCCAGTTGGGATGCAACTATCATTAATGCCCCTCATCCAAGGGATCCTCTCTGCCAAATTACTGGCAGTCAGGAGAGAGGGTCCCTGTTTCATTTGAAGAGTGGACACAGGAAGGCATTGGCAACCCTAGAAAGCAGGCAAAGTTACATAGCTGATGCATTCGGCATCTCCTGAAGGCAGGTACTAAATCACAGGCACAGGGTCAGTACTAGGGTTTGGAGTGCCCAGGGCCCCCCTATGCCCACTACCAGGTCTCCCTTCTTGCCCATGCACCTGCCTGCCACCTGCCTGTGCATCCTTCCTCTGCCCACCAACAAGCTCTCCAGCCACCTGCAGTCACACTGTCTGCGTACCCTTTTCCCCAATGATGCCGGTTGGTGGGTGTAGCCAGGAGTGCCCACTGCCATGGCCACCAGGAATGCTTATGCTTTGTGCACACACGTGCCCTTCTCCAGCAGCACTGGGCAGCATATGCAGCTGGGAGCACAGGTGACAAAGGATGCACGAGCAGTTTCCTATGCTGAACCAATCAGTTGTTCCGTATCCGGTTCTAACTGTCGCTTCTTGGCCCTTATACAGGTTTCTCAAGAGACATGTGAGGTGGTCTGGTACTCCCATCTCTTTAAGGACCTGCCATAGTTTGTTGTGATCCACACAGTCAAAAGCTTTAGCATAGTCAATGAAGCAGAAGTAGATATTTTTCTGGTACTCTCTTGCTTTCTCCATAATCCAGCGAATGTTGGCAATTTGATCTCTAGTTCCTCTACCTCTTCGAAACCCAGCTTGTACTTCTGGTAGTTCTCTATCCACGTACTGTTGAAGCCTAGCTTGTAGGATCTTGAGCATGACCTTGCTAGCGTGTGATATGAGTGCAATTGTGCGATAGTTTGAACATTCCTTGGCATTGCCCTTCTTTGGGATTGGAATGTATACTGATCTTTTCCAATCCTGTGGCCACTGTTGCGTTTTCCAAATTTGCTGGCAAATGGAGTGCAGCACTTTAACAGCATCATCTTCTAAGACTTTGAATAGCTCAGCTGGAATACCATCACCTCCACTAGCTTTGTTGTTAGCAATGCTTTCTAAGGCCCATTTAACTTCACATTCCAGGATGTCTGGCTCAAGGTCAGTGATTATACCGTCGTGTTTGTCAAGGACATTGAGGTCTTTCTTGTATAGTTCTTCTGTGTATTCTTGCCATCTTTTCCTAATCTCTTCTGCTTCTGTTAGGTCCCTACCGTTTTTGTCCTTTATCATGGCCAGCTTTGCATGGAACGCTCCCTTGATTTCTCCAATTTTCTTGAAGAGATCTCTAGTCCTTCCCATTCTATTGTTTTCTTCTATTACTTTGCACTGTTCATTCAGGAAGGCCTCCTTATCTCTCCTTGCTGTTCTCTGGAAATCTGCGTTCAGTTGGGTAAATCTTTCCTTTTCGCCTTTGCCTTTCGCTTTCCTTCTTTCCTCTGCTATTTGTAAAGCCTCATCAGAAAGCCATTTTGCTTTCTTGCATTTCTTTTTCTTTGGTATGGTGGTGATTGCTGCCTCCTGTACGATGTCACGAACCTCTGTCCATAGTTCTTCAGGCACTCTATCTATCAAATCCAGACCCTTGAATCTATTCTTCACCTCTACTGTATATTCATCAGGGATGCGATCTAGGTCAAACCTGAATGGCCTCGTGGTTTTCCCAATTTTCTTCAGTTTAAGTCTGAATTTTGCAATGAGTAGCTCATGATCTGAACCACAGTCAGCTCCAGGTCTTGTTTTTACTGACTGGATAGAGCTTCTCCATCTTTGACTGCAAATTATATAGTCAATCTGATTTCGGTGTTGCCCATCTGGTGATGTCCATGTGTAGAGTCGCCTCTTAGGTTGTTGGAAAAGGGTGTTCGCTATGACCAGTGTGTTCTCTTGACAAAACTCTGTTAACCTTTGCCCTGCTTCATTTTGCTTTCCAAGGCCAAACTTGTCTGTTATTCCAGTTACCTTTTCACTTCCTACTTTAGCATTCCAGTCCCCTATGATGATGAGGACATCATTTTTTGGTGTTAGTTCTAGGAGGTGTTGTAGGTCTTCATAGAACCGGTCCACTTCAGCCTCTTCTGCATCAGTGGTTGGGGCATACACTTGAATTACTGTGATGTTGAATGGTTTGCCTTGGAATCGGACCGAAATCATTCTGTCATTTTTGAGATTGTATCCCAGTACTGCCTTTTGCACTCTCTTGTTGACTATAAAGGCCACACCATTTTTTCTACGAGATTCCTGGCCACAGTAGTAGATATAATGGTCTTCTGAGTTAAATTCGCCCATTCCTGTCCACTTTAGTTCACTGATTCCTAGGATATCGATGTTCAGTCTTGCCATCTCATTTTTGACCACGTCAAGCTTACCTTGATTCATAGATCTTACATTCCAGGTTCCTATGTAGTATTGTTCTTTGCAGCATTGGACTTTCCTTTCACCATCAGACACATCCACAACTGAGCGTCCTTTCATCTTTGGCCCAGCCGCTTCACTCTTTCTGGGGTTACTTGTACTTGCCCTCTGCTCTTCCCCAGTAGCATATTGGACACCTTCCGACCTGAGGGGCTCATCTTCCGGCGTCATATCTTTTAGCCCTTTGATACTGTCCATGGGGTTTTCTTGGCAAAAATACTGGACTGGGTTGCCATTTCCTTCTCCAGGGGATCACGCTCGGTCTGAGTTCTCTGCTGTGGCCTGTCCGTCTTGGGTGGCCTTCCACGGCATAGCCCACATGTGCCAGATATGGTTTCTCCTATTATTGCTGTCCTGTGACCTGGCATTCTTAAGTCTGCAATGGGGGACAAGAGGCAGTGGGGTGGCAAGCCAGGCCATATTTCAGAAAATCTGATCAGCTGGTGTTTTGGCTGCATGCTGTTAGTTTGGCCAGATTGCACCCTTTGTTAATATCCTTTCTGTCTGGTATGTCTGAGACCAATAATTTCTGCCTACTTACAACCTGATCCAGAACATTTTTCTTATATGTGAACCAGAACAAAGAAATGTTTCCACAATTTAGCAAATACAAGATTTTTTTTCAAGGACTCAGCATTTCTGTCTTTTTAAAGTTGTTTGCATGCTTTACTATAATTTTTCATCTCTTTCTTTCTCTCTGTCTCTCTGAGCCCTATCAGAGAAGTATCACAAAGGAAAGATTTTGGCAAGAGCCAGAGTTATTTAGAATGATATAATTCATGACCCTATAGTGTCTTTATACTCTCAGATGTCAAAAGAGTTTCAAAAACACCTGCTTTTGGAAAGGTATATGTATCCCCCTGTAATGATAGGATAAAAGGAGGAAATTCCCACTTCTTACATTTTATCTGCACCTGGAGAAGATGATGTGGTGCTTGAAGATACTTTGCTCCAGAAAAGAAATGTACTACCTGCTTAGCTCTTGTGGATTTCAACCCCATCTGCTCACACAAACATGTATGAATGCAAGCATGCTTGCTGTTGTCCTCAGGCTGCCATCTTGACAAGTCAATAAGCCTCTGACTGCAACACTAAGTAGACACAACACATTGCTTCATGTACTTCGGAATTATCTCTTTGCAGTTTTAAATATGACTGTAGATAGCATGGATGGAGAGGGTAACAGAAAGGTTTTCAGAACAAAAAATTATCTGGAAATGTCCAGTAATGACAGTAGGCTTTGTAGCAAGCAGTTTTCTGTAGCTGGTATGAGTCATCCTTTCTAATGTTCTTGTTTTGTATAATAATGAAAGATAGGCTACATGAACCTGGCTTACGAGATGGTGGTTCCTAAATCAAATGGGAGGGACAGTGTGGCCTTGAGCACTGCACCAAAATAGGGCAAGAATAATCATGCACAGGCAGCAGCACCAAGAGCTCTGTGTGTCCTGGTATAACTTGCTCATGTCAATCAAAGTAATGTGTGATGCAAGACCTTAATATCTCCCTCTCTGAACATGCTTGAGAATTAGTCACGTCCAGGGGTCATTTTGTAGAAAAAGAGGTGCAGGAGCTCATTAGTATAACTCATTAGCATAATTTATCTTCATATGCCACACCCACTGACATCACTGGAAGTGTGTCAGAAGGCAGCACCCACCACTCAGGCTCCACTGGACTCTTTTGGATTGCTAGCTCTTTTTTTGGGGGGGGAGAGGGGATGTGCAGATCTGCCCTCACAGAGGAGGGAGAGCTTGTACCTGAATAAACCTTGGCCTTAAAGGTGCCACTGGACTGTTTTGGGACCAGGGGGGCTCTGCAACTTACCTGGCTGCTTCTTGCTCCTTGTGACCCCGGGGCTGCTGGGAGCAGTGGGCGGGGCTTGTTGCATGTGCCCGCCCCGTGGGCTCATGACTGTTGGAGCTCTGCTCTTGTGTGCTCCTGCAGGAAATGACCCCTGGTCACGTCATATCTCAGTGTGAACCAGAAAGTCCTCAGACCGTATCATGCCTCTGCCATCAACGTTGCCATCAACACCCTCCTGATGGAGCCAGCGTGGTATGACGTTTTGTGGTAACATAATTGGATAGCAATTGTTAGTATCAGATTTATTGCCTTTGTAAAAACTCAGAACCATGGGTTCTATCCCGATTAACTTTTTTTGCTCAAGCAAGACACATCTGTGGAACAGACCTTTCCTGCCCCCTCTATCCTGCTGCAGCCCATTGATCTCCGCAAAATGCTGCTCCTGAGGGACAGGCAGGGCTATTTTGGGGCAGGAACACACAGGAACGGAGTTCCAGCTGGCTTCAGAGCTGGCCACACCCACTACAGCCAAAACCTCTGCGTGCCTGGCTACAGAGGGAAGGCCTGGAGAGCGCCCCCCTGGCGACTCTGAGGTGGGTGTGCCAGGGCCCCCCCCTGGAAGGATCAGGGACGCATTTAAATGCCTCTCCGTGCCTTCCCCAGCCTGTCCAAGGGCCGGCTTGCCCGCAGGACGCCCAGGCAAGCCAAGGGAAGGAATGGGGGTGTGGTCTAATAAACTAATGAGCTGCGCTGTCAGGGGTGTGACTTAATATGCTGATGAGTTTCTGCTGTTGGGTGTGGCCTATTATGCTAATGAGTTCCTGCTGGGCTTCTTCTACAAAAAAAAGCCCTGGGGACAGGGGACTACAGGAAGAATGTAACTGACAACTGGAGGTCTGCAGAAGACAGGGGAATTGGGGGGAACTACCCCTCCTCTTCCACTAGCAGAAAATTGAGTCCGAATCCAAGTTATGATATTAATTTTCCATCCTTTTGAGAACTTTGTATCTGAAAACAATTTAGTCAAGACTGGTGCCAAGGATTATGATAATGAATGAGTTGACTGTAATGCCAGATGTCTGACATTATACGTGTTGTTTTTGTATCAGACAGAGGAAGGAGAAATCTCACTGCCTCTTCCTCCTTCCTCCTCCTCCCCTCCCTCCCTCCCTCCGCTTCTTCCCCCTCCTCCCTCCATTTTCCCCGCCAAGCTTTCAGTGCCCTTGTTCTCAGGCCCGTAGCTAATGTGGGGCCCATGGGGCCTGGCCCCCTAGCATTTCGTCCGGGCCCCCTCCCTTCTGGGCTGGCCCCAAATTGAATTGATGTTATTAGCTTTGGTTTAGTTAGCTGTACCCCCCGAGGCCCCCTCCCCCCAAAATCCCTAGCTACTGGCTCCTCCTCAATGGTGCAACCTCATCTGGAATACTGTGTGCAATTCTGGTCACCACACCTTAAAAAGGATATTATAGCTTTGGAAAAAGTGCAGAAAAGGGCAACTCGAATGATAAAAGGGTTGGAACACTTTCCCTATGAGGAAAGGTTAAAGCGCTTAGGGCTCTTTAGCTTGGAGAAAAGACGACTGAGGGGTGACATGATCGAGGTTTATAAGATTATGCATGGGAAAGAGCAGGTAAAGAAAGAGGTACTTTTCTCCCTTTCTCACAATACAAGAACCCGTGGGCACTCCATGAAATTGCTGAGCGGTCGGGTTAGAACGGATAAAAGGAAGTACTTCTTCACCCAAAGAGTGATTAACACTTGGAATTCACTGCCACAGGAAGTGGTGGGTGCTACAAGCATGGATGGCTTCAAAAGGGAATTAGATAAGCATATGGAGCAGAGGTCCATCAGTGGCTATTAGCCACAAGGTATAGATAGGGGCTCTGGGGCAAGTGATGCTCTGTCTTCTTGGTGCTTGGGGGGGGGTCAACAGTGGGAGGGCTTCTAATGTCCTGGCCCCACTGGTGGACCTCCTGATGGCACTGGTATTTCTGGCCACTGTGTGACACAGAGTGTTGGACTGGATGGGCCTTGGCCTGATCCAACATTGGCATCTCTTATGTTCTTCTGTTCTTATGTTCTCCTCCAACATCCTTTCACTGTCTCCATTTTTGGCAGTGTTAATAGGTAGGTCTGTAACTCCCAAATTGGCAGTCAAGATATGTAACACAGTGTCAAGAGCCTGTCCCCCCCCCCCCCAATTATTTGATTTTTCTGCAAACCTGGGCATTCCATCAGGTTTGTAGAAAATTCCATCCAAATAATAACTTACAGGAAAAAAATGATCTCTTGACACTGTTACACTGTCTTGAATATTCAGAGGTGGATGCCTCCCAACTATATAAAGAGGTGGATTTCCTGCGGGAGCACACAGGAGCGGAGCTCCAGCAGAAAGGAACCCAGGGGGCAGGCACATGCAACAAGCACGCCCCCTGCTCCCAGCAGCCCTCAGTCGGGCCACAAGGCACAAGAAGCAGCCAGGTAAGTTGCAGAGCCCCCCCCTCCAGCCTTCCTTCAGGTACAAGCTCTCTCTCCTCTGAGAGGGCAGATCTGTGCATCCCCCCCCCATAGCTAGCAATCCAAAACAGTCCAGTGACACCTTTAAGACCAAGTTTTATTCAGGTACAAGCTCTTCCTCCTCTGTGAGGGCAGATCTGCATGCCCCCCCCCCAATAGCTAGCAATCCAAAACAGTCCAGTGGAGCCTGAGCGGTGGGTGTTACCTTCGGACACACTTCCGGTGATGTCAGGGGGTGTGGCATATGCAAATAAATTATGCTAATACGTTATGCTAATGAGCTCATGCACCTCTTTTTCTACGAAATGACCCCTGGGTGGATATATAAATGTATAGACATAAAACATTCAAGTATTCTATTTTAATAAATCCAGTTATATGATAATAAGTACAGTTTTTGTTAAACATTTCAGAAATCAACATCTCTTGTAGCAGCACTACAAACAGGTAGTGATGAGTTCCCACATGATGTGATACACATCCTTGTAGCCATCATTACTGAATTTAGAATTTATTGCAGTTTTGGAAACAGAATGTGTTTCAGTGCTGGGACTTTCCAATAAACAGTACTAAAGATGTGCATATGTTTCTCATTAATCCACATGCTACTATAGATTATTGTCCCAGAATAAACTTCTTTAAATGAAAGTTAGAGCAGAAAAATAAGAGCCACCTAGAAGGACAGGGACAGTCCCATGTTTCAGAGTGCACACCTTTGGAGCACTTACTTCTACTAACTCACTGGCTGTGTTCACACGGGCAGTTTGATCCATTTGTTCCCTTACGGATTTAAAGTGCACAATCAGACAGCAACATCTGTCTGTCGATCCCCAGTCATCTGAACACCCCCCCCCCCGTGCTGCGTGTTTCTTTGACACCTGAGAAAGTCCGGTCTTGTTGGTTTGAGCTGGTTCCAAAATGGATTTCCTGCTGTCTGATCGCACTCTTGAGCATTCAAGCCGTCAGGCAGGTCTGACTGTTTTCTGTCCACCATTTTAAAAAAAGTAGTTAGCGATGTGTGCACAAATGCTTATTTGCATCTCTCTCCCCCTCCCACAGGGGCTGCTCAAAACTTTGTTTTGTTTTTAAAAACCCTAAAAGAAAGACACCTCTGTTCTTCAGCTTTTTTCTGTCCTTTGGGGAAGGGATAAATTGAAAATCCCAGCATTTTCAGCAAGCGCTTGTGCGATTGCTCAGAGGGCAACCTGGGAAAAAAAATGGCTGACAGCCCCACGAACTACATATCCCAGCAGGCTCATCCACGCTTGTGGGCATGCTCTGAGGACCAACGTTTTGAAAAAATGGCCGATGGGCTGACTCCATGCCTGCTGCTCCAGGGCCAGGGCCAGTCGAAGCGCTTTGAAGCAGGCTGAAAGGGGTGAGTCTGATCACAGTTCTCTGGCACAAAATAATCTGGCTCAATTAGAGGCAGGGCAACAGTGGATTGAAGTGCCTGTTTGAACGTAGCCACTGGTCCCTATTGGTCTCTATTCTTTATGCCAGAAGTTTAAATTCTTTTGCTCCCAAAAGATAAAGGCACTGCTTTTTCCCTGGTAGCATTGCTCTGATTATTATAATAAGATAATCATCACAACAGATGCTTTTAAAATACTCAGCTTTTAAAATGAATTGTGAATATATTCAGAAGTGGGTATTTGGATCTCAGTAAATATTTCCTTCCAGAATCTCTCCCAGAAATCTCTTTCCATTCCTCATTCCACCCAAATCCAGAATGAGTTTTTCTATATGATGTGTTGCCCTCTTGCTACACCCTCTTTCCTCAGTCTGATCTCCTTGCTACTACTCTGCCTACCAAACACCTACCCCCTCCTTGCCACCACTCTGCCCACCCCACTCATACTCCTCACCACCACTCTGACCACCACCAGCCCCTCCTGCTCACTACTGCTCTGCTCATCCCCTTCCTTCCTTCACTTGCTCAGCTGTCTTGCCACCTCATAGCAGTGCCCCCCCCCCTGAGCACCTGGTTGCTTTGCTGCCTCAACAATGCCAGTGATGGCTCCCCTGACGACAGCAGCTCTCAAGAAGCTGGTAATGATGAAGGTGGCTCTCGTCATCCTACCTAACCCCAGCCTTAGTGGTGCTGCCCCCTCCCCCCAGCCTTAGCTTTGCTGGACTCTACTGAGAGTTCTCCTCCTACCCTAACTCTGCCTTACCACTGCACCAGAGAGGTAAGAGTGCAGATGAGCAGATGATGCATCTCTGTTTGGGGAGATTTATGCCCCCTTCCATTTCCCCCCTGGTTTTTGGATTTTTCTCCAAATCTGAGGGTTTTTCCCCAATCTTGGAGAAAAAAATTCCTTCTGTGTAAATGGCCCTCATTTATGGATATAAGTATCTGCGCATGGATACCCACTTGCCATTTGGAATATAAGATGTGCACAATTACTGTTCTGCTTTCAATTTTAAATGTTTTTTTTATTATTTTCTTTTATTATCTTTATTGCACATGTTCATTTTCTTTATTCTGTTTGTAATTTGTTTTCATAAGTTCCAATGGAAATCATATTTCCAGCTGCAAGTGTGTCCCCCCCCCCATTTAACTTGGATGAAATTCACATTAGTGCTTCTCATCTTAGGAATCCTCTTCACAAAATTTCAGACAGATTGGAGGAAGAATACTTGTTTTATAGGCAAGAGTTGGCAGAGGTGGGCATTGGTAACCCAGGTAGTGAGTACAAATAATAGGTAATAATAGGATCCTTATTTATGAGTCCCTCTGTTCACATCTAAAGTGTGGCTGGATTTATTTGTGAACAAAAATGAATTGTGCAGGAGAGGGAAACTAAACTCTGGCAACACGTGCCTGAATTTTGGAGCATGAAACCCATCCCTTTGTCTCCTGCAGCCTGGCCAGGAAGCCAGCTCTGGCTGTTCCTTCCCTCCCCCTGGGAGGAGGAGGGGGAGGAGCCTCAGCCAGTTCTTTACCAGACTGTCTCAATCGCACAGGCTTGCCATCTATCTCTCCTGTGCGATTGAGAGAGACTGGTAAAGCAAGCAGTGACCTGGCAGCAGCAAGAGAACTGGAAAAGGAAGTAAGAAACAGCCAAGGCCATGTGGGCTGGATTGGGGCCCTCCGAGGGCCTGATCTGGCCCATGGGCTGCATATTTGACACCTGCACCCTAACCACTACACCATGCTGACTCTTAGACTATTGCCCGTACTGAAAACTCATCAGACTGGGAGGGAAATGTTGAAAAAAGTCGAGTCCAGTGAGATATAGAATGGGAATAGTAGGGTCTTGTGCCCCTCAGCTGCATACTCTTTTTTGTTTAAAAATGGATTCTGAAGAAAGGGAGCGGAACCAAGGCAAACAAAGATGAAAAAAATGAAATGGGTCAAAGGGCAAGGTTGTATGTTTATCACAGATTCTTCTCCCTTTGCACAATTTTGTTTTTTTTCTTCATTTAAAAATGGATTCCTCCATCTTTTGTATTCTTACACATGAACAAGAGGCCATCTTTCTTTTCTCTCTAATACAGCTAATAGCAGCTGGTGGGGCTTTTGTCATGGAAATGACACAGGAGGATAAAAGGCACCATGAAGAAATCTCACAGAGATCACGTAAATCCTCATTACTGGTTTTTCATATCTTGTCTGGTTTGCCCTTAATCTGTACCCTCCTGTATTGCTAATTTCACTGCACATATATTAAGATGGGAAAGCAGGTGCTGCCTGTCCCTGGTAGGAGGATGGCAAGCAATGTTCCCTCTAAGCTGAGTTAGTGTGAGCTAGCTCACAGTATTTTAGCCTCCAGCTCACAGATTTTTGCCTTTGCTCAGGAAGGATGGCTCCAGAGCAAACTAATTTATGCAGCAGACAAATCGCTCACTCACAACTTTAATGCCAGTGGCTCACAAAGTAGAATTTTTGCTCTCAAGACTCCACAGCTTAGGGGGAGCACTGATGGCAAGTATGGCATTTGCCTCCATCTCCTGCTTCAATGTGCTTTCCTGCCTTTATGCCAGTGTGTGCATGCAAAACATTTGCCCTCATGGCAATTAGGCTCAGCACCCCAGAGCAGATTCAGGTAGCAAGCAATCAGGGGCCATGGCTGCTTATACAGAATCAAATCCAAGCCAATGAGCCGGCAGTGTGATTGGTGTAAACGGTGCTGTGGAAAGACAGACTTATCAGAACAATCCTTCTTTGCTCAGGAAGGATGGCTCCAGAGCAAACTAATTTATGCAGCAGACAAATCGCTCACTCACAACTTTAATGCCAGGAGCTCACCAAGTAGAATTTTTGCTCACAAGACTCCACAGCTTAGGGGGAGCATTGATGGCAAGTATGGCATCTGCCTCCATCTCCTGCTTCAGTGTGCTTTCCTGCCTTTATGCCAGCGTGTGCATGCAAAACATTTGCCCTCATGGCAATTAGGCTCAGCACCCCAGAGCAGATTCAGGTAGCAAGCAATCAGGGGCCATGGCTGCTTATACAGAATCAAATCCAAGCCAATGAGCCGGCAGTGTGATTGGTGTAAACGGTGCTGTGGAAAGACAGACTTATCAGAACAATCCTTCTCGATGGAAAGAGCTTGTTGTGTGTAACTCAGCTGACTGGTAAACATCCCTGTTATTAAATGTCTGCTGAGTTGCTCCTTCCTCACTCTACTTCCTTCCTTTGGACCTTTTTCAGTGGTATGACAAACAGCCCTGGCACAAGAACAATTGCCAGACCTGAATATTTCCAAATATTACCAATTGTGATCCTCGCCCCTTGTTTGGATAAGTTATGATAGCTATATAATATTATAGAAGAAGATATGTTCAGTTTGTTTCTTAAATAGATAAGAACCAACAACACACTCCAAATTACTTGGCATGCTAATTTGTAGTGTTATAGATGTCTGTCTTATGGTTGCATGGTCAAGGAAGAAAAGAACAGATTGTGCAGTGGGAAAAAGAAAATTTATTTCCCCCGAGGATCCCTACAAGTTTCACACATAGCTTTATCAGGAGATCATCAGACACTCAGCTTAATTCCTTCTGGGCGAGTGTCCTGGCCAGAAACTTAGTTAGAGAGTCCATACTTGGCTAAGGATAGATGAGAAAGGGAGTTCATACAGTAACGGGAAAAACTAGTTCCCGCAAAGGTGGCAAGATTATTTTACTATCTAGTGAGCAAAGGCCTGTGGCCCAAGTGGTGGAAGTTAAGTTGACTTTAGTATCCTGGGACATGCAGGTGAAGTTGGGAATATTGCTGTTTTTAGCCATGATTGTTTGTGTCTGTGTGCTGTGCATGGGGGAGGGGAGATAAAGCTGGCTCCCCAGATATGGAAAGTGACCTGATTCTGTTCTGGACCCTACTTCAACCAAACAAATGCTCCCATATTTTCATGTCAGGTACAGTTGCCAGTTCAGGTTTGGGAAATTCCTGGAAATTTGGGGGTAAGGTTGTCATTAGCCCAGTGGGGGTGGGGATTCCCTGATTTTGCAGGCTCCTGCCCGCCACTGGCCACCTGGCCAGCAGGAGGGAATCCCTCCCAAACTGTGATGTTGCATGTGACATACCTGTGTCACTCAGAAGTGACATCGGTGACATTGGAGGGTGACACTTTGGATTTTGTGCAAAACTCTATGGTTGGATGCGATTTTACCATAGAGTTTTGCCCAAAATCCAGAGTGTTGCCCTGAAGTCGCCGACATGCCGACATTACTTCTGGGTGATGCAGGCATGTCGCATGCAACATCATTGTTTTTTGGGGAATGGGTGTGTGTGATGTCACTTCCCAATCCCAGAATGTCCCCCCATCCCCCCACCAGTGGGCAAAAGGGATCTGGCAACCCTGTTTGGGGGGTGGAACATAAGGAGAGCAGGATTTGGGGAGGGGAGGACCTTAGTGTATGGTATAATGCCATAGAGTCCCCCTCTCCAAAACAGCCATTTTGTCCAGGGAAGCTGATCTCTGTCATCTGGAGATCAATTGTAATTCCAGGAGATCTTCACCCCCCCACCTGGAGGATAGCAACCCTAATGCCAGGGTATCTGAGAAGCCAGTAGTATTTTCTGTGGATTCTGAGATTCATCCTGAGTATCCAGTATGTGAGTGGTGCAGTTGATTAAGTGCTGGCCAGGAGATCTTCACCCCCCCACCTGGAGAATAGCAACCCTAATGCCAGGGTATCTGAGAAGCCAGTATTTTCTGTGGATTCTGAGATTCATCCTGAGTATCCAGTATGTGAGTGGTGCAGTTGTTTAAGTGCTGGTCTAAGAGACCAGGGTTCAAAACCCCACTTAGCCATGAAAGCACTCAGTGTGACCCTGGCCCAGTCACACACTTAGCTTAACCTACCTCATAGGGTAGTTATGAGGAAAAGGAGGGGGGAGGAAGTATTTCTTTTCATACATAAATGAAATATTTGCTCAGTGAAGAAGTTCATGAGTTCTTTCCTCTCCTCTTCCATTATTTCCTTTCATACATAAATGAAATATTTGCTGTAATTGGCTCAGTGAAGAAGTTCATGAGATCTTTCCTCTCCTCTTCCATAGTCCTCTTTCTTTGACTGAGATTCAGACTATTACGAGCGAATCTCCCCCACCCCCATGATAGTTAATAGTAGCTGGCTTTGGAAATATAAATAATTTCATATTGAAATATATAATCTAGATTACTAAGTATGGTCCTTTGCCAGGTTCAGCCTCCCCCCCCCCTCCAGGAAATTGAGGAGTCTACACCCCTGACTTTATTATGAATGTGCTTGAAAGGCACAGGCTAGAAGATTTCTCTCATCTGGGAGAAGACTTTGTGCTTCACAGAGCAAATGAAGTTATTTTGCCAGACGTTGCTGTTAAATCAAATTTAAAGGTTCTATTTAGTGGGATAATCACCATGTCAGACAGAGAGCAAGAGCTTCAGAAACAGCTTTGTCAATTTCTGTTGGAATGCCAGAATGAGATCTCATGACCTTTGATGCCTCAAGTCAGTGAGGAGAAACACACTCTCACACACATGCTGCACTGTATTACGGAACAGTTCTTTAGAAAACTCTCACCATGCAATATACATTATCATCTACAACTTCCCACACATGTGGCAACTACTGATGCCACTCATCATGTTAAAAAAACACACACAAACATGGCAATTATAGTGAATAGACTGGACCTGACATGAGTTCCTAATGACTGCAAGAAGGAAAATTCGGCTTGTCCACAAGAGTCTAGTCTTCAGTTCCAGGAATAAACAAGGGGCCAAGAAATGAGCCTTCCATGCAATAAATTGAGCATTATTGTGAGTGCTTCCTGGTGAGCCGCCCACACTGCTTGAGCAAGAAGAGATGTGCTGCAGTTGATGTATTTAGGGAAGTATGGTAATGAAATGTGTTGCTCAAGCCCGTTTGTTGTAACACAACCTGGAGCGCTGGAGGATGTGAGAGCTTTTGCAAGGAGAAAAGCATTTGCCATCAGCCCCTTTGACAGAAGTGTAAGTACGTGGAATTAAGTCAGCGAGAGACTGGGTAGCAATTTATTAGGAACAAGATGACTACTTTGTTGTAATTATAAAATCCCCTAGACCTCAGCAACTTGCTCTATTCTCATGTAACCTATTAAAGCTTTGAAACACAAATTATAATACCTATTTACCTGAAAGGAAGACTAGTTTCCCCCATGCGTACCTTCAAGAAACAGAGGGAACTGTCTTAATTTTGATGCAAGTTACAGTTAAGTACAGTCATTTGTGTGTGTATGACCTTTCTTATATATCAGGTTCATCTTCCTTTCAGGCAAATATAGTAATTATGGGACAAAATCATTATTTACTTTTTGTCCCAAATTTACAATTTCTGTGTATGTATATGCAACAATATTGAAAATATAACCTGACAATATTGACCACATATATAAGTCCACAACACTTGCTTTCTAAACAAGGCGAATCTTTTGCTCCTGAGTGTATGTGAAAACGCAGCCATTATTGCTTTATCTTTCCTTTTGAGTTTTGCTACAAGGACAGGTCTAGGGAGGTTCAGACAATGTCTCCTTTCGCTCTATAAATGACCTGTACTCTGAAGCAGAGGTGTCAGACTCATTTGTTACGAGGGCCAGATCTGACATATATGTCACTTTGTTGGACCAGGCCATGAGATATAAACTTTATAAAGGACACAGGCAAACCCATTAACCTTTTACTAAAAATACAAACATGCTTAAAACATTAACACACTTACAGTATTTCCTTACAGTATCTCCCTGATACCCACCCTCCCACTTCTACCATCCATTACTCATTAGCACTGGGATAGTATACAGGAACATAAAGCACAGCCTCTATCATCCGGCAATAAAGGTAATGACCAGTTGCTTGCGGGCCGGATAAGAGCCATGGATGGGCTGGTTCCAGCCCATGGGCCTTATGTTTGACACCCCTGCTCTGGAGACTGTTTTACCCTCTAAGAATTCGAGAAGTGCCTGTATCGTGTTCTCAGTACTGAAGAGTTCTATCTGGTCTGTTTATCAACTGCCCATTTGATAGATACACCCTGTTTATAATAACCACTACCATAGGGTCAGGGCAGATGGGAGTTGATCTAGGTATCCCTGATTCTCTAATCATAGAGACCCCAGTTCCTGTTTACAATTTTCAATTCTAGTTGGTAGAGTGCTGTATTATTCTTCCTTTGACAGGCCTTATTTGAGAGCCAGTTTGGTGTAGTAGTTAAGTGTGTGGACCAATGTTCCCTCTAATCCGTGGAGTCTTGTGAGCAAAAATTCTACTTTGTGAGCTACTGGCATTAAAGTTGTGAGCGAGCGATTGGGCTGTTGCATAAGTTAGTTTGCTCTGGAGCCATCCTTCCTGAGCCAAGACAAAAATGTGTGAGCTGGAGGCTAAAAAACTGTGAGCTAGCTCACACTAACTCAGCTTAGAGGGAACACTGGTGTGGACTCTAATCTGGGAGAACCAGGTTTGAGTCCCCACTCCTCCACATGCAGCTGCTGGTGTGACCTTGGATCAGTCCGTTCTGTCAGAGCTGTTCTCTCAAGGGCAGTCCTCGAAAGAGCTCTCTCAGCCCCACCTACTTCACAGGGTGTCTGCCGTGGGGAGGGGAAGGGAAAGGAGGTTGTCAGGCGCTCTGAGACTCCTTCGGGTAGTGAAGGGCAGAGTATAAATCTAACCTCTTCCTTCTTCCTAACCAAACTCAAGAAACCCTCGGCCTTCTGTCTCCTTTACCGGCCGCATTCAAAACGGCTTCTTCTCTCTTGGCACACTTCTGGGCACAACACCTGTTCACACCTCCTCCCCTGCAACCAGGACGATCTGTTTCCTCCTCTCTGGGAACACTAAAGGCAGAACTGTTACGAGCTGCTAGAGAGACTGACTCGAAGCCTGTTCCTGAGCTTCACTACATTGCCCACAACCACTGTGCTTTCTTTTTTCTTCTTGGTTGTTTCAAAGTTTGGCAAATTTTATTTACACATTTGTACCCCAATTTTCTCCCCTCGGGGGACTCAAAGAAATTTACATAGTTCTCCCCTCCTCCATGTAGCAAAATACAGTGCACAATTTCCCAGTACAGGAAGCAATTCTTATTGCTACCTGGCGGACATTGTTAGCATTGTACACACTCGTGTTTAAAATCAAATACACTATTCATGTGTAAAGGGGGAGGGGTGGCATCACACCCTCTAGTCCTGCCCCAACATCCAAACATTTTCAAAGAGTTCTGTGCATATATAAGCTGCAAAGCTATGCACATATGCTCAGATGTGCATTGGGCTCACTACAGATGTTCAGATAAACATTTGCACTGGGGGGGGGGTTGTATTTGGCACAGTCTTGCTGCCCTCTATACATATGTACTCTATGCTTTTTTATCACCTGTCCAGAGCAACTGTATCAGGGTACCTGCACATGTGTGACACCGTATGTAGCCAATGTTCCTGCTGCAAGCATGTTAAACGTGGAAGCCCCAGTTTTGTTTTCTGTATTCTTTAATTTCACCTTTTAAGTTTTCTCATTAGCTTATTTTCTATGTGTGTGTAGAATAATTTTTTTTACCGGGTTATTTTCTCAAAGCGGCTGGCCGCTTTACCAGACAAATCCCAGAAGGCAAGGTGGGGATCCTTTCTTTAACTTAACACACTTGCACAGAGTATGTTCAAGGTATCTTTGGAATCCAAGAGACAGAGATGTCTGCATAAGTCTGACATGTGAACCCAGAGAAATGGAGACCCCAGAGAAATGGAGAGGGATTGTAACACATGTATGCCTGCTACCATATTTTAATTAATTATATATAGTCAGTTTGCAGAATCATTTTGGGCCAGTACAATAAAGAAAAAAAATGTCCATTAAAAATGTTTAAAAGCCACTCCTCTCTGTTTGGTTGCAGAAAACCTGAGTTGGGTTTGAGAACCCAGACCCAACACTTCAAAACAAGCATGTCTAGTTTGGCCCTCATTCCTACTGTTTCCTACCATTACCACCTCAGGATACAGTTCCACCAGCACTGCTCTCCACCAACTTCTGTTTCTTTTCATGTCCTCAATACCACATTCTGTCTCACTGGACATAGCAAAAAAGGCATACACAGGATAAAATGTCATCTAGGTCTCTAATCGGCATGTCTGTGGTTTGGTGTCCGAAGGTTTATGTTTGTCTGTAGGCAGACTTATGGCTTGTTCTTTTTTGCCAGTTTGGTGTAGTGGTTGAGTGGTAGACTCTAATCTGGGATAACCGGGCTTGATTGCCCACTCCTCCACATTCAGCCAGCTGGGTGACCTTGGGGTCAGTCACAGTTCTCTCAGAGCTGTTCTATCAAGAGCAGTTCTTGAAAGAGCTCTCTCAGCCTCACGTACCTCACAGGGTGGCTGTTGTGGGAAAAGGAAGGGAAGCTGCTCTGAGACTCCAAGTCAAGGGCAGGCTATAAATCCAACTCTTCTTCTTCTTCTCCTCCTCCTCTCTTGGCACCTGTTGGGACTCTTGTATGGACATTTTAGAACACAGGCTGTGTGCCAAGTGGAAGCTAAGTAACTTTTCTCTGGGACTCTCTTGCAGCAAGCCAACTGCAGATTGAACCATCTATGCTGCTCACACTGTTATCTTGTTAACACATGTATAAGTAAAGCAGTAGTTCTCAAACTGTTGGTCTAGACCCAAGAGAAGGTTGTGACCCTCTTACAGGCAAGTTGTGAGGCCAGGAGAAAGGAGAAGAAACAGCGTGAACTGGGAGGCAAGGCTCTGAGATGCTCAATGGCGAATTTTGATCTGTGAAATGGCCATGACATGGAATGGCCATTGCTCAATAATGTTCATATGAGAGGCCCCTTTTGTTCCTCAGCTCATGTGTAAGTTCCGCTCCTATGAGAAAAGACTGGTCTCAGAGCCCTTGAAGAAAGGAGACTTCTATGTGCATGCATCCCACCTCAAATAGTGACACCACTGTGACATTTCCTACCTGCCTTTAACAGAGAAAGAATATCTGTTATCATTAATAGGTGCCAGAGACTAAGGAAACTTATTTCTTCCCTCATACTGATTTAGGGATTACTGAACACATTACTGGGTTAGGCCAACCTCAGCCTTGCATCCAGTTATTTGCACAAGACAAAGATATGTCCCCATATGGGATGGGTATTAACTCTGCATCTTACTTGGCTAACAGCCAGGCTAGAAGTGCCACAACCAATGTTCCCTCTAAGCTATGGGGTTTTGTGAGCAAAAATTCAACTTTGTGAGCTACTGGCATTAAAGTTGGGAGCGAGCGATTTGGCTCCTGCATAAATCAGTTTGCTCTGGAGCCGTCCTTTCTGAGCTGAGACAAAAATGTGTGAGCTGGAGGCTCAAAAACTGTGAGCTAGCTCACACTCACTCAGCTTTGAGGGAACACTGGCCACAACGCTGCTGCCACCTGGGCAGTTGCATCCTGTGGAAACCTGGGGATAAAGGCACAATTACAACAGCTGAAAGGGGGAGAGAGAGCTCATCTGTGGGAAGCACAAGCCTGTCTCTCTCTGAGACAACCAGGAGTGCTGGGAAGAGAAACCAGGGTCATCCTCAGAACTCACCTTGTGGGAGCTTCCCCTGCCAGCTGAAGGGACTCTCCCCTGGGTGGCAGTGCAGTTGGGTGCTGAGGCTCGTGACTTCCCTTGGGGCTTTCAAGAGGCAGGTGAAAGGTCCAAGGCTTTCAAGTATCAGTCCAGGGCCAATATATTACTTACCATGAGATACTGCTAAAGGTAAACAATAAACAGTAAAGGATAGGCTCATGACAAGTATATGGAAAAAGCTAGGGAGATATCCAAAAGGCCTGCTTCATTTAGCTTCTGAAGGCCTTCCTTCTGCAAGAGGGCCAGCTCACAGTGAATGAGGGAATGTAGTAAAGGCAGTGGACTTATAACTGAACCAAGGTCCCGGTCATACGGGCCGGAAAATGCGAGGGGGGGGGAGCGTGGCTGTTTGCCCCGGAGCAAAATAACACGCGGCCGCCCGATCACATGTCCCGTCGAGGTCCCGTGGTTAGGGGGTGAGGTGCCGATCACACGGCTATCCTGCAGCGCAGCAAAGAAGCGGCACGATCACAGCAGCAATTGCTAGGCGCCGCTTCCATGGCAAACGGGTGTTTTTTTTAACCGAAGTTTGTGTGCATGCGCCGTTGGGCGCTTCTGCGTATCCTGCGGAGACTTGGGGGGAAAAACCCCTTGTTTGCGAAGGAACTTCGGTGGGCGCCGGATGCCACGGGATTCCACTGGAAACGTGATCAGACGCCCGCCCTTGCCCTGCGGTGTCCGGAAACCAGTACCTCGTAAGTGCTAGTTTTTTAGTCCGCATCTTCGGCGGGAAGCCACGGGATAGCCACGGGAGCACTACGCTTTCCAGATGTTGCGATGTGATCACACCTGGAAAATCCACCTATCATCTGTATCTTTAGCGGGGCAAATGCTCCGTGTGACCAGGGCCCAAGTTCTCTATAAAGACATTGAGAAAGGATGGCTTCAAGAACTCAGTTTTATTCAGACTGTAACATTATTTACTGTTCTTAAATGCTTTAACAAAGATAACCAGTTTCAGCACATTCTTCAAAGGCCAGTGCTGCAGGGAATGTGGAGAAAGGGGAATTATTCTCTAGACATGGCAGGTCGTACTCTTTAGGTCAGCAGATACTTATTTAAAATTAGGGAATAAGAATCAAGGAAGTGATGCAAGCAATACCCTTAAGCATCTGGTATATTTTGTTATGTATTCACACTATTCCAATGAAAGAACAGCTCCTTCTTTGTGCATCAGATCCGAAAATGTGTCTGTGAGAACTCGGGGGGGGGGGGATCCTGCCGATATGCCTTCTAGATTCCTCTAGAAATTTTTATTCTTTACTAAAGTGAATAATGGTCACTTATCCTGGTTATGGCCTTGAATGGAAAAATAATGTGAAAACACCCTCTATGGTGCAGGTGTGATATCAAGAGGTATTCTTGATAGGTCCAGTCACCAAAGCTGTCCCGTGTGTTGTTGAGGGAGCATTTATGGTGCACTGGGACTTAGGCCTAGAACTTGTGGTCAAGTTCAACTGTTAAAGAATCTGCAGAAGAATAGTCCTGCAGTCCCTGGTGGTACCTATATACCAGACCATAAAAGCCCTTAGTTAAAAGACTGGAAAAAAGAGAAAATTTTTTGGCTTGATAGTTTAAAGAGAGCATGGTGGGCACCAGTTGAGCCCCAAGAGGGTGGTAATTCCAAAAGCGCCATCACTGACTATGGCCTGTCACTAGTTTTTATCACCTTCAACCGTGAAGGCTGGGACACAGAGAACAGGGCTTGGGAGGCAGATCTTAAGTGGTGGGCTGGACAGAATGTGAGGAGGTGGTCCTTCCCCAACCCCAAGCCATTTAGGGCCTTAAAGGTAAGAACCAGCATTTTGAATTATGCCTGGAAACAGGTGTGTTGTCAATGTAGGTCTGTCAGCACAGGGGTATTCAGCCTCTGATGATAGCCTGGCTTCAACATTTTGGACTTACTTAAGTTCCTAGACCATTTTCAAAGGCAGCCCCACTGCCTTTGAAACTGGAAACATTATAGTAAGCTAAGCAGATGTAATCAGAGCATGAACGTCACCATAATCAGATCACACTTTTAAACAAACAGCTGTAGTTGGTGTATTGGCCAAAGCTGATCAAAAATGTTGCATGCAACAGAAGAGACTTGCACCTGCTACCATAGGCCTGGATCTAGAAGCATCCACAAGGTATGAACTGCTCCTTCATAGGGAGCACAATCCCCTCCAGGGCAGGCTGGCTCCTCAGTCCTTGAAAAGCTTTTCCAACAGTATCTCAGTCTTGTCTAGACTGTGCTTCAGCTTACTGGCCCTCATCCATCCTGCCATCACCTCTTCAGGAATTCCACTGACCTCGCTGGCTCAGCTCTTAGGAGAGGCAGAGATGGGTGTCATCCATCTATTGGTCACACCTCACTCAGAATCCCCAAATGATCTCTGCCACTGGTTCCATGAAGATATTAAACAGTATGAAGAGCAAGATGGAAACCTGTGAGACTTACTTTCTTCCAATTATAGACTTCATCAACTTTCAAAATTGAAGTTTTGAAACACAAATTATAATACTATTTATCTGAAAGGAAGACTAGTTTTTTTCCATATGTACCCTAGGAACATAAGGGAGGAGAAGACTATGGGAAACTGGAATTGCATGATGCCATTTTTTCCTGCTCATTTTTGCTCCCACGGCTCCATTGAGTAGCAGAGGGAGTCCAGAGCACAGAGGTGAGAAGCTGCCCACCATGGCAGGCAACATGGCAGCCCTAGTGGGTCTTCATAGCATGAATACCAGAGGTCTGAGCAGAGGTCCCCCAGCAACATCTTCTGGAATCAGCCAGTCAAGTAAAGGTGGAACCACCAGAGCATGGCCTGATTCTGGACTGTGAAATGGGTCTAGATAACCCACCATCTCCAATATCTATGCTGCATAGCCACCATCTACTCAGCCACCTTGCCCAAGAATGAAATGTTGGCCACTGGGTAGTAGTTATTGAAGTCATTAGGGTCCAGAGCGATCTCATAACTACTTTCCAGCTTGGTCTGATACTGTTAGCCACAGAGGGCAAGTGGCAAGCCTAGACATGGGTCACGGCTACACATTTCTTTGCATCTTGTCCACTTCCACCGGCCTACCAACTGGACATCATCCATATAACTAGAACTAGACTGTGCTGCAATAACATCCTGAGCCTGAAATTAACCAACAATGAATATGAGCCATTATATATAAACGTTATTTTGGATCAAAGAAAAATGTATAATATACGACCAGACCCTTTGTTTTATTAAACTTATGAAATGGTGTGGAGAAATATATTTTATGTTGAGGTTTTGACTGTACAAAACTTTCACCTTGAGTTGTAAAAAAAAATTCTGTCTTTTGGCAGAGAAGAGGCACCAGAGAGAGAAGTCAATTGCTCCCCATTCTTAACCAAGCTGGCTTGAGAAATGCTAAAGGCAGGCCTAGCCAGAGGCAATGAAGTGTCTCTTGCTCATACCTTCTGCTAAAAAGCTAGATTCGAGTCTGGTAGTACCTTAGAGACCAACAGGATTTGGGGGCTATAATCGTTTGAGAGTCAAAGATCCCTTTGCAACTGGTGCAACTGAACTTGAATCTAACTGGTCTACTGGAGAGCTCCCCCTAAAAAGGTGACACCTAGCAGGGAGCAAAGTTCTGGATTACTTGAGGTGCTAGAAATTATCTTTTTGGAGACTTCAGGAAAAGGGTTTTTTGTCCCTCAGGGTGTGAGCAAAGACAGATAATAAAACTCCTTGGCACAGAAGAGGGGTCCTTTTTTTGCTGATTGCATCGAGGCTGATGGACCTCTCATTTGGGCGCCTGCTGAAGGTGGCTGTTGCCATGTGGAGGTCTGCAGGCCTGAACAAGAGTCCAAAAGTAATGACACCTTTTAGAACCATGGTAACTTCTAAATTGAGGAGCCTGCCTTAGAATAACATCAGCTGGGTCATATACAGAGTGAGGGACACAAGTTATGTCTTTATTTTTCTTTTCATCCCTTGCTCAATATGTGCTGAGAGCATGCATGTGGACATTTATTAAAAGGAAAATGTTTTATAACTTTTACTAGGAAAAAGGCTCGTTGTGGAAATAAATACAACGGCCTCTAGAAATCTCCAGCCCTCATCTGGAGATTGGCAACGATGGTTCCCCAGAAGGGAATAGTTGGTTTGGAGGGTGGAGTCTATGGCTTTGTACCTGTCTAAGGTCCCACACCTCCTGAAACCTCACCCTCTCCAGGCTCCATCCCTCACATCTCCAGGAATTTCCCACCTGGAGTCGGCAACCCTATCTGCTTCCCAGCCAATCATCAACCTACCTTTATTTCCCCCTCACTCTTCAGCTTTCCACCCCCCACACACCTGCAGCCTCTCCCGTGATCTGAAGCCCTGACTGCTACGTCACATTGGCTATCATACGGGGGCCACCTCAGCAGCATGTAAGGATACAGAGCCCACCATTTTCTCCAGGGGAACTGATCTCTGCCATCTGGAAAGCAGTTGTAATTCTGAGTGATCTCCAGCCCTCACCTGGAGATTGGACACATTTTACCTCAGAACAGCAAACTGTTTAGAATGTTAGAGGCAAAAGCCAATCAAGTCGCATATGCAAACGACCTCTGTGTTCTGAGGCAAAGGCCAATGAGGCTGCATATGCAAATAAACTCTGTGTTCTGACTGGCTATGGGGGGGAGAGGAACAGCAAAATGTTTAGAATGTTGGAGGCAGGACTCAGGCAAAGCAGCCAGTGGATAGGGAGACCCTCTGAATGACAGATCAGAGAGCGAACTGATTTTGGAGCGTGTGGAATGTTCTAGAGAAGTGCCACCACCATTCGGCTTTTATTTATAAGGGAGATAACTTTTAATGTTGGCAGCTGTTCTCTGTACCACCTAAACCTCCACTGTTTGAAGACGCTATTTTAACTGAGAACCAGGAGAAGCGGGGTAGTTAATTAATTGGCAAACTGCTAATTTCCCAGTGGTGTGCAAATGCAGCAAGCTGTCCCTGTGGTAGTGGGAGATGCAGGCATGAGGTGAGGTCTTAAAATGGCAACACAGGGAAGAGAAGCTTGGAGCCTTGGTCCTCTCAGCGGTTAATGACTACATATGCCAGGAGATGGCAGTGGGTGAACAACAAGAGGTGGTGGCAGTGGGTGAACTACAAAAGCCCCTCAGAGGACAAGATGGAACACGGCCTGCAGGTCAGTGGAGCTGTTCTGTCACAAATGGTGTTGTACGAAATGAACACTGGTTGGAGTCCATAGGCTTTCCGCAAGCACAAGAGGGGTGATTTAACTTTTCCCCCATCTCCACATCAGTTAGTGAGCCCTGTCAGCTGACACCATGGCATACCTGAGTACAAATGGAGAATGTAAGATCTTCTAATGTGAAGAGTCAATACAGATTTGATCAATCATTCCTGTCTTTCCCTTCGCTCTCTTGTAAACCAAAATTGGAATTTTGCACTGCGGCATGTTGTGTGTTTTTGTGAAAAAGGAATATAGGCTTTTGAAGTAAAAAGTGGGTCAGCAAAGCAGCTAGGGAAAGTGAGAGTCCTGTGCTAATTAATACTAAACCTCATCCCAGAAATCATTCCATTCAGCAAAAGTAAATTGTTAGTCAAACACACAATGCACTTCAAGAAGGGATGAGTCACTCTCATTGTAATGTTGAATGTTATGAAATCCAGTGTGACTGATGCATTAGATCAAGCTAAGCTTTTCAAACTGACTGAAAGCATAAAAGGGCTAAACCCAGCTGTGGTGGAAGCAGAAGCAGCAATGTAATGGCTTCACTGGAGTTGTGCCCATTTTGCTCCATTTTTTATTTTGGCCTCCAGCAGTTAAAACAACTCTACATTAATACCGCAGGGCTGTGAATGGAAAAGGCTTGGAGAAGTTGGGTAGGGTATTAAAGAAGAATGGGAGGGACATTAATATAAATAAAGCAACATGGCTAAAGAATGAGCTACATGTCAGTTCAGTGGTTCTCTCCTATTCTTGGAACTGATTATGTTTTCTCTAGCCTGCAGAATAGACAAGCAAATCTCAGGAACAGAGTCACTTTTCAAGACTTAAAAAATCTGATTCAGCATGTAACATATTCTGCAGGGTTAGTTTAACTAACTACAGATGTCTGGTCAAATTCTGCCTCGAAGTATGAACAGGCAGACAATAGGAAACCTAAAGCCAGCTGTGAATATGACAGGCAACTGCTGTTGGGACTGAACTAATTTGTAGCAGGAAGACCACTCAATAGGGCCCCTTGAGCCAAGGAACGGAAGAGATGTATTGTGGGAAATGGCCTCTGGCCAAATCACATGATCCCCATTCACTTCTGTGTGAAGAATAAATGAACAATGTCTCCTATGTAGAAAGTCCTCATGGTGATGATTTCTACCATTTTCATGGAAGAATAGCAATGGTCAGGGGACAGGTCCTGGCTGAAATATGTGCACATATTAATACTACTTTTTGCCACCTCTCCAGGGAACCTGCCTGAGGTAACTTACAAAACAAAATGTAATAGAAACAACAATTCAAAGCTATTAAGTAACATTACTAAGTTATTAAGTGAGCATTAAAACCCAATATTAGAGACCTAGCCACAGCATAAAAAACCAGACCATTGAGCAGTTTAAATTAAAATAACAATTTCAGACTAAAAGCACACCAAAAAGACTCCTTAATTAAAAGCCTGGCTGAACAGTAACATTTTGACCTGGGTGTAAAAAACAGCCAGCTTCGAAGGTGAAGTGTCACTACTGCAAAAGCCCTGTCTCTGGTTGCCACTTGCCCAGGGGTCATTTTGTAGAAAAAGAGCTGCAGGAGCTCATTAGCATAATTTAGCATATGCCACACCCCCTGACATCACCGGAAGTGTGCACCAGCCCCTCTGACAGGCAGAAGCACCTGGGATCCATTCTTTCCCCCCTCCCCCTTCCCTTTGCCTCCAAGTCGGGCAAAGGAAAAGGGGAGGGGGAGGATCTCAGGCGCTTCTGCCTGACAGAGGTGCTGGTGTGCCCACAGCCAGCCTGGGTGAATTATAGAATCATAGACTCATAGAGTGGGAAGGGACCTCCAGGGTCATCTAGTCCAACCCCCTGCATAATGCAGGAAATTCACCAATACCCCCACACCCCCCAGTGACCCCTGTTCCACGCCCAGAATATGATTTAAAAAACCTCCAGGATCACTGGGGCCAAACTGGCCTGGAGAAAAATTGCTTCCTGGCCCCAAATTGGCGATCAGTATTTCCCTGGGCGTGTAAGAAAGGGCCACAAGAACTAAGCACTGATGCAACCCTTCCTGCTCTACCTCTCATGATTTGCCTAAGTTCACACAATCAGCATTATGATCCTTTTAAAGTTGAAAGCATGATATAAATGCAAAGGAGTATTTGTAAAATAATCTGTAAGACACAAGACCAGGACACATCTCACTTCTGGCAATCACTTGGAGAGACCCTATCACTCAGCTTCCATTGCCCCCCACACACCCCACACTTGGAATAAGAACATAATATCA
>NW_015163674.1:199085-203578 GCF_001447785.1 Gekko japonicus | reverse complement strand
CAAGCAGAAGAGGCACTCAGCCAGCCGCACAAGCTGCGTGCAAAGAAACCCCCGCCGCCCCAAGCTTCAGGGCTGCCTCGTTAAAGGAGTGCGGAGGCCAGACTCGCAAATGAGAAAAAGCAAGCTCAGGGTTCGTGGGTCACATTTTGGGCTGTGGAAGAGGAACCGGCTCCATTCCTGGAGTTCTCTCGAGTTCCTGTGCTTTTGGTTTTGCTTTTTGCCAATCCACCTCCCAAGACTGCCCCAGGTGCTCCGGCCTGAGGGCTGCTGTGGGCGGGGCTCGAGTGCTCATAACTTGTGGAGCTGAGGCTCAATGTCTCCAGGTGCTCCGCCACCTCCCCTTCCCTTGGTTTGCTTGGGAGCTACAAGCCGGCTGCTGGAGGGAAGGAGAGGCGGTTTAAACCACCTTCCCTTCCCTTGGCTTGCTCAGGATCCCTGCGGCTGCAGAGAGCCCGAGCAAGCCAGCTGCTGGAGGGATGTTCATTCGGTTCATGTGAACTGAATGCACCCCCGAAAATGGCCCATTCGGGCCCCTTTCAGGCTGCTGCAGGCCGATTCAGATTCTCTGATCTGAATCAGCTTCCCGCAATTTGGCCCCATTATATCCTATGGGCCATTGAAGTCAATGGCGAAAACATAGGGTAAATTCTGGGGGCTGGAGGGGAGGCGGTTTGAGGGAGAGGCTCCAAAATCGCAGGGTAGCTGCTGGAGCCTCTCCCCAAGATACCCGCCATGTTTCAGGAACATTGAACCAGGGGGTCCAATTCTACGGAAGCATTGGGAAGATCCCCATGGGGTCTTCCCAATGCTTCCAGAGCAGATACAAGCTTTTTTTTAAAATAGTGGAGGTTTATTTCACTTACTTTTATTACTTTATATAATTTTATCAGTACAGAGAAAAAATAGTTTATATTACTTGTGATTTGAAACATGATGCAAAACTGGATCTCTGCTGATATGCACTAAATAGCACTGTTGGCTGTAGGCATCCCTCCTGGAAGATCTGAAACAGTTGCTAAGGAAACGAAAAGGCAGGCACAGTAGTATTTATAACTCCAACCCACATGGAGGAGTCACCTCCCTTGGACACACCTCTATGTCCTATGGGCACAAGCCTCCGCTATGTGGCCTGAAAAAGACAGAGATGCAGCTGCAATCAAGTTGATATAGTGATGCTGCAAACTTTAAGCATACAGACATACATCTCTCACATTTTTCTCTGAAGTTTTTTGAGAATTCCTTTTGTGAGGATCACTTTGTACTGATCCAGGTCAAAAAGTTCTAGTGCTGCTAGAATGACAGGTCTTCCCCCAAGACATATATCCAAATAAAGTCATGACACCTTTGTTGCAGAGTATCATTTATGTATTTAACATTGGTAGATCCAGTTCCCATTGAAAGCCCCCTCCTCTGAGTTCCCATCTGCCAAGAAGGAGGCAGTCAGACTCTGCCCCCAGCTCACCAAGAAGTAGTTCTGTAAGCACCCCTTATTACATTTATTTGTACCTGGTCTTTTCAATTGCTGTACAACACACTGGCAGCCATTTTTTTGGCTGAAAAGCAGGGGGGGAAAAGAAAGAGAGCAAGAGAGATGCAGAATATTAATTTGTAGATATTGCTTGTAAGATGCAAGGAACAAAAAAATTGCAATGGATATCTTTACAACTGATGAATATTCAAAGACTAGGAATCAGCTTTAACTCACTCAAAAACATCTAAACTCCATTTATTACAATGCATTTAGTCATAAATAGTATCCTGTTCATATAATGTTTCTTTATACTTATTTCTAAAATACTGTTAAATTAGTACTTTTTCTCGTTTCCAGTCTAGTCTTTTAGAAAATTAAATGTATTATATTTGTCAGGAAAATCAATGACATAAAAATCTTGACTAGAAAGACTTCCTCCCACACATATCAAAACTATCAAAATACACTGTAATGAAAATATCAAAATGTTCAGCTGTTTTTTTTTTAAAAAATGTTACTATGTCCCCCTGTCCCCTTCCCACCCTCAGAGGCAAGATTTTCCCTCAATTTTTCTTTTCCTTTACTGACTGAGCTGCCCTAGTAGTAGGGCTGCCAAATTGCCCCGGGGGGCAGGGAAACCCCCGCCCCAGAGGCCCGTTCCCTGACGCCAGGGAATCGGGCCCCGGGGGGAACCCCGCCCCGGCGCGCGTGTCACCAGAAAGTGACACTATGATGCCGGGCACGCTGGGGGCGGGGCCACGGCCATACAAGGGAAAACTCAAGGCTGCTTGTTTCTGTGAAGAATTAACCCTTCACAGTCCTTCACCTGTTTGTACAGTACTTCTGAGCTTTTAAAAGTGCAGTCCATCACAATTAGTTTTTAAAGCCACATGTTCTTAGTAAAATTCTGCAATGCTGTGGAATTTGCTAGAAGAATTAGAAAATTAACTTGTATGCATATGTGTGTGTGTGTGGGGGAAATAAATGAATCTTATTTCTGCATAATATATTTTGGATAAATGTCAATAAATTACATAAAATAATAGGGCGTTTTCTAATCTTGCATGCGTTGCAATTAATTAAAATATGTTGCTACAACACATATGGTATGGAGAGGGCTCCGTTCAGGAAACCTTGCTTAGTGGAGGCAAGAGGTACTAAGATGCTTTTAGAGCAACACAACAGTTCTTACAGGGAGGGCCCTGCTTCCACTTGTTTGTCATTTCTGCTATTGTGAATTGTTTTCTTTCCCCTGTTCTTCTCCAGATGAAAATCAGAAACAGATGAACAGAGATGAATTATGTTTCTTTTGTTCATGCAACTGCCCCCACAGGCAATCACTGTTGCAACATTTATATGCCTTCTTGTATGTTTTAGTCAGTCATTAGTCCTAGACCAGGGATGACTAACTTGGTGAATGCAGCCTAAGTTTGCCCCACAAAGCAATGCACTCTGGCCTCTACAACCTAAGTAAATTTTAATCAGTGTACAGTTCTTAAAAAGTTGGCCTGCAATTTTACTTACAAGGATTCACATCATGGTTACATCTCCTTTTTTGGATTGTGTTAAGTAACAGGTATGTACTATATACATATTAGTAATGCTATGAGCAGTTGTGCCCCATAAGTGTGAAGCATTCACTACTAGATCACTAGTTGGTGTTAACTTCATTACTGAACTGAAGACATTTCTGGCCTCCATCTCACTGTCTCTTGAAAATAAAGTGCCCACCAAGAATAAAAACTGGGTATCCATGCCCTAGTCAAATCTCATGTGAGCTCCCACAGATTAATAGTTGCAGTCCTTTTTATGTGCTTCATCTTGTCTTTGAATGGTAGCAGTCTTGCAAGGTCACATGTCTTTGAGTTATCCATTCAGGTTACCTGTGACATTATAAGTATTTTGAAGAGAATCATTTGGATTTTCTCACCATCTGTCGGCTTGCTCTCTGCATGAAGCAGGTCAATTTGCATGTATACACGTGCCTGTAAGCCAGTTCCTAAACAACTGCGGTGCCATGTGTGCTTGGAATAGCAGTGCATCTGACTGCAGGACTACAAAAAACCCATAATGTAAATTAGGCAATAAGGTCTTTACTAACTAGGGGTCTTCCACAGCCCTCCAGGCACAAGAAGGATAGAGCTGGATGGACCTGATGAAGATATGGATGACTAAGAGCAAAGCAACTCCAAAGTAATTTCTGGGTAAGTTCATAACCCACATATCCCAAGGGACAGAGAAGTGCCTAGTTATTTAATCAATTGTCTTCCTGACCAAGGCAAAGTGAGTATGTGGTTATGTGTGTCTTCTGCCCTGTAACCTTTGGTCACAGTCCCATAGGAAAGATTAGTACAGTCTGTTCTTGCACTATTGTCTATGGTACCTCCCTTTCCAAATGTTTCCTGTGGCAGGACTCTGTGGAGAGATCATGCTGCTTCAGCCTAGCATTCTCCAAAAATGTCATTTCAAGAAGAAGGAAATCTGCCCCCCAAATGGATGCAAGAAGATTCAGGCAATGCCTGAGCATTTCAGAATATTCTCTAAAGTTTAACTGAGCCAGTATCCCCAAAATGTAAGTCTAAAAATCGTTCTCAATAGAAGGCCTGTGTGAAATAAATAATAGGAAAGAAGGGTGTATCCTAACAATATACAAAATGCAGTTCTCTCGCTTGTCAGATTTTTAAACTGCTTTTCAGGGTCCCACCTGAGGGTCTTAAAGTGTTTTGCAGGATAAATACAGAAATTTAACTAACCCAGTTTAAAATCGCTTTAATATACACTACTGACTAATCCCAAGCAACCTCTATGTGTCTATAGGGCTGACCAGAGGTCGTTTCATAGAAAAAGAGCTAGGGGAACTCATTAGCATAACTCATTAGCATATACCACACCCCCTGACATCACCGGAAGTGTGTCATAAAGCCACACACCCCTGACATCACCGGAAGTGTGTCATAAGGCCACACACCCCGCCCCCAACGGTCCCGGCCGCCACCGCCGGCCTTGCAGCTCCACTGCCGAG
>NW_015163674.1:183483-197615 GCF_001447785.1 Gekko japonicus | reverse complement strand
ATGTCTAATTTGAGGAAAGTCAAATGGAAAGTGGATGGTTATATTTGCCTGTCTACAAACTGAAACCATTTTTAATCCAGGAAAGTTGATGATTCCTATATGTTTTCAGTGGAGATAATAGAAATCTGAGGCACATTACAGGGCCAGATTTTTTTATATATAATAGCTAACTGATGGTCATGTGGCGTTATTTGGGTAACACAGAGGCCTAGAATGCTTATGATGTCATTAAGTGGTCATGAATATTGCATTGAGATAGATGCCCTAGTAGAATTGCCACCTGTTACCCTGGAGACCAATAAATCTGCCAGAAGATGGGAAGCCTCAGCTGATCCCACCTCTTTGTTCCATGGTCCTCTCATCTGCCCCCCTCTTCAAGAAACCTGTTTGACACAGTGGACAAGGGATTATGATAGATGATAGGGCCTGGGAGAGAAGAGATGGCGACAGCCATGCGGCCTTGTCTCCTACTGCACTCGGATATATTGATAGAACATGTACAAAGAGATGAAGGAAACCTAAGAGGCCAACTTTGGCTTCTATGTGTTGTTTTGTGATGTTTAAGAGTGTTCAATTTGATTAGTTGGCTGAGGCCTTATTGGGCTGCCGTCAACAGAAGAGAAACAACGCCATAAAGGGCAGAGATCAGTGGGACGTCTCATGAATTCGCTTAACAGAGTTTTTGAGTTCATCTTCTGCCTTTTTGGTACTGTGACAGAGAGCTGTTACTTGCTGGGCCAAAGCCACCTGACAGTTTCATGGGGGTGGATGAAGTTAATGAATCAGGATTAGGCACTGTGGAGGCTGCAAAGCGAACTTTCTGCTGAATAGTTATAACAGCAAATGTGAATTCTAAACTTCCCTCTGGAACCTTATTATCATGGCACAATATTAGCATTGACAAAAATAGGCACAAATTAGTCCAGGAGCAAAAAGGATTGCATAAAAAGTCTGAATACATATTTTGGTGTGTGGGGGGAGAGGATTAGCCTCATGTATGCATTAAAAAGAATGTGCAAAATCCAAGTTTTGACAAACCTATCCTGCCCCTTCCTCATAAGAACTGCTGTTTTTCTGTGCAATTAAGGGCTTAATTCTTGACCAGGAAGAGCTTTATAGTTACCAGTCCAGCAGTCCTATTATGGATCCAGTATAAGTGTTGTGCCTAAAGATATATAGCTATTTACGAAGCAACTTATAAGGACTGGCTTCATCCTACAAGAATACCAGCAGAAGAATGGGCTCTGCCATGCAGTGGAAGCAGGTTCAAAGAGCTCTCTGCTATCAGCGGTGAAGTCTTCGCAGAACACATCCAGCTGTTCCACTTGGCAAGACTCTGGTCCCTTATATCTGGTCCTGCTTTATTAGCATCTTCAACTAAAGCAAGCCAAAATCTACTCCTAAGCATAATGCAGCAGACGGCTTCCCAAACCCAAAATGGAAGGAAGCACCGGCAGAAATAAATGTAGCGAAGGTCTGCATCTTTTCATGGGGAAGAGACATTTTTTGCCTTTTTAAACATGGGAAAATCAAGATAGAGGCTAGATACAGATTTATTCAAAGCCTTAAGAAGAAATTACACAATTTGAGGTCTTCTGGTGGATGTAAGACAGAACTATTTAAGAACTTATGGGGCAGCTCAACTCGGCTTTGCCTAATTTGTTTAGCTGTCTGTTTTAATTAATTGAGTTAACAGTGTATTTCAATGATTTTAGTAGAATTTAGTAGAACTATATTTATTGTCATTACCTGCCTTGGGTCCTGACATAAAAAAGACTAAAAAAAAAAATCTCTAGTATCTTGGCCTTAATCAGCCACCATGCACCTCTACTAGTACGGTAGGTGATCAGCTGTTTACCATCAAGCAGCTGCTGCCACTCTGCCTAGATGAAATTCACACTAAGGGTGCAAATGCCAGAACACTTACGGTGATGTCAGGGGGTGTGGCATATGCAAATAAGTTATGCTAATGAGTTATGCTAATGAGCTCCTGCACCTCTTTTTCTATGAAATAACCCCTGTTTATTGTCATTACCTGCCTTGGGTCCTGACATAAAAAAGACTCAAAAAATAGTATCTTGGCCTTAATCAGCCACCATGCCCCTCCACTAGTAGGTGATCAGCTGTTTTCCATCAAGCAGCTGCTGCCACTCTGCCTATTGTGTGTGTGTGTGCAGCCTGTGCAGAGTCAAATGTTTTAGAGTCATGATTCATTGCATTCCACAGGCTTAAACCTCACCCCGAGGAACCTAGGAAATGGAGAACACATTACAAGTTGCTATGGGTATGCTAGTAGAAGAGGTTAATATTCCGTAACAGTAACGTGGAGGGGAGAGCATGGAGAAATTATGCTCCTAGCGCATGTGGTGGCAAATGTTACATGTCTGAGTTTGTTTTTCCAGAAGTAGGAAGTGTTGGGCCACTGAGGGGAAACAGTGACTCAGAATCAGCAACAGAAGTGGCTCTTTTGGTTTTCTTTTCCTAGGCAGGAAGAGCTGGGCCTGGGACGAGAGAGCAGCAGAGAGGGAGTCATTATCAGCAGACCAGTGACTGACAGGAACTTCTTTCACCATGAAGAGTTCCAGCCAATTAGGATTGTCCTGATTTGTGTTTTTATGCTTAGTGAATCAGTTCTAAGGGCTGGATCCAGAAATCTGTCGGCAGGGATGATCTTGCCCAATGGGCAACAGGAGCACCTTCCCTGGACCTTGTGCTTGGAAGGACACCAACAGCCCACAGCCACATCCCCTCAAAGGAGGGTAGGGCTTCCAGACCACTGCTGGGGGCAGGGGAACCCCCGCTTTTATGGGGTGCTCCTCCACCGCTGGCCAGCTGGCCGCTGGGGGTGGGGAGAAATCCCACCCCCATCTGGCCCCAAAGGGCAATAACATCACCCAGAATTGATGTCATCACACCAATGACATTGCATGGCAATGCTCTAATTTTTGGGCAAAACTCTATGGTAAAATTGGCTACAAACCATAGAGTTTTGCCCCAAAACTAGAGTGTCACCCCGACTGTGACAACATGATGATGTCACTTCTGGGTGATGTCACCATGCCATGTGTGCTTTGTGTGTGCAGCAGAAGATCCCGGAGAGGACTGAGGATCCCCCTGCTGGCTGCCAGGTAGGAAGGGGGGGAAGAATAAGAGCATGCTTCTGACACTGTTTGCACTGGGGCTTGGGCAGCTGGCTTCTGGCAGCAGCACTGGCTCCCACCCACTCTATGCTTGGCTCCAGTGGAGGTGGGCAGGAGCAGTGATTTTGGGACCCCATTCTGGACTTTTGCTCAGGGCCCCTGAATCAGTCTGTCAGTGCAATTAATGCCCATCTTTGACATGTCCCTCTCCCCCTCTCAGTGCCTTCCAACTCCAGGAAAGCTGATTCCTGCGGTCACGGGACTTGCATGGAATAATAGCCATGCAGGTCTGGAGGGCTGCAGTACAGAGGGAAAAGGAGGCAAAGTGGAGTATCATGGTGTCTCCTGCAATGGTTACGCAGATGCACCAAATCAAGTTCCAGGGTGCTCTTTAGGACACCAAGTAGGAGTATCTACAGCAGCCAGTACAAACCCGGGGACGTCCTGAGAGCTTGAACATTAGTTGCGAATATTCCCATCAAAGCTTCCAAGTTCCACCGTGGGAATTAGTGCCAAACCAATTATTTCAAACTAGGAGGGTGGGAAGCCTTTGCACCCAATCACTACAAATTACACCAATCATTGATTCCTCTGGATAGCAAGTTGATTAATGGGATGCAGGTATATTCTAGGTGTACCAGTATAGCACTATTGCATAATAGCAATGCAGTGCACATATGAAAGAAAATTATTTAAGGGCTGATGAATCATCACGACAACTGGGACGATAGTGCCACTGCAAGAGATAGTGCAGACTTCCTGTAAAGCTGTGTGGATGGAAAAACTCGGGGTAAAAAACACCCCCTGAAGTGCCCCCCCCATTGCCATTGCAAAAGACATCAGGGATCTTTAGCCCAGTAGTGAGGAACTCCTGTTCTCTTCTTTTGCCCTTAATCAGGTTCTGAAATAGGAACAGGAACGACCTGGCAAGGGATCAGGGATGATGCTTGCGGTCTGGCTGCATCATCCATGGGGAACGTGGAGGAGGAAGAGTTTATTTCTCCATGGTCCAAAATCTCTCTGCAGAGGTTTGTTCACTTGTCATTTCAAGGTCCATTCTGAGCCCTGGGCTACTAGCAACTTAAGTTGTTTTATTTTCAGTCCTGAGAATCTTAACCATCAGGTAATAATTTGTGAGGTTTTGCACTCCCACCGAATGCACACCCCTACTCTCTTGGGAGCTCATGAAAGTTCCAGCCTTTGCTCCAGCCTCACCGATTCCGCCCAGTAGAGGGCAGTGATACGTGCACACAAACCTGCTTTTGAGAGAAGCTTTAGAGAGGGGGAGAAATCAAGGAAAACACTGATACTATTAAAGCTCCCCAACTCTCTATTGCATATGGATCCAAATGGGTCATTCTTGAGTGTTTGTGCCTGCAGAAAATCTGGTAAGAGAAATGAAGCTTCCAGTAAAAGGGGAAAAGCTGAACATAAATGTGGTTTATGGTACAGAGGAAAGGTTTATAACATTATCTGGAAAATTTGAGGAAAGCCTAATGTTTTTCCTAAAGCAAAAGTGAGGGTATTTTTAAAAATAATAATATTGCCTATCCTTGCATAGTGTATAGTATGGCCAAAATGATAAACCTTCTGTGTCAGGGTGTGCCATGGGGTGTATCTGTTTGATGGGTCTTGGACCAGTGCATTTATTTACCTGGCTCCTGTAACACACCTGACCATGTGCTGATGCCTGTATATTGCCCATGGCAATGTAGGAAAAAGTTCTAGATGCAGGCTAGCGTGATTATCTGAGAGCAATACCCCCATTCCTCTGGCCTGGGAGGAGAACGGATACACAAGACGTTTTGTAGAACTTAGTCTTGGAACAAAATGTAAAAGTTGGCTCAGTATGCAGATACCATTTTCTACTTTAAGGGGAACATCCCTTAACAATCCAGCAATCTTAAAAGAGGTAGTGAAATCCAGGCAGCAAGGAGACCTGCAAGACCTCAATTGAAATACGCAAGTAGGAAGACAACACCTAGAATGATGTTCTCTAAAGGGGAAGACGCAGGAAGCAGAGAGAAACAGTATCTGAGGTAAAGGGAGAGAGAGAGAGAGAGACAGCTTGCTGCGGGCAGATTCGGGGAGAGGCCATACTTTCCAGTATTCCTGAAGTGCTGCCGAGAAGACAGCAAGAGCATCACACAGCACCAACTGCTGCAGTGCTGAGTAAGATCCTCCTACTCCATCTCCCACTGCCTTATGTGGGCTCAAGCATTGTTTTTGATTTCATAACACTGAGAGAAAGCCTTAAAAAATTGACATGAAGACTGGAAAAGGTTCTCCTTTGGTAAACACGGTGTTATTTGACATGAAGACTGGAAGCCCGGCCTGGCAAAGGTTCTCCTTTGGTAAACACGGTGTTGCCACCAACATAGCAAATCACGAAAACAAAGAACAACACATCAGGCCTTAAACTATAGGATTTTTACAATAAAGGTATATTTTATATACTGTTTTTATAGTGTTTCCCCAATGTTCATCTAGGTCAGTACTATTAAATCGACTGACAGCCACTCTGCAAGCAGATGTCTTTCCTCAGCCTTACCATTCTTCAGATGGAGACACCATGGACTGAACTTGAGGTTTCATGGATCACCAAAGAAATATGCATTCTTTCACTTCGGAAATAATAAATACAAGTCGAGGTACTGTGGGGGGACAATACTTTGAAAATCTCACCCCTTCCAGAAGTCTCTCAGGGACTTCAGCAGGTCCATTACTCCTCCTCACCTTTTTGCTTCAACTAACACTTGGTTGTCCTCAACACTCTCTGCTCCTGGAGGATATTCAGTTCTCTTCAGGCTGGGGTTTTTCCTGGGGGGGGGGTAGGTCTTTTTTCTTTTGATGAATGTGCAGTCATATTTTTCTGCATACCATAGTTAAGCTGCATCCCAGCATTCGTACATCACAGGTAATTGGACCTAGTTTCACACCTGGACTCCTTCATCACACTCATGCAAGGGTGGGGGAGTGAGATCTGAGCTTGGCAACAAGTTTATTTATTTATTTTATTATATTTATACCCCGCCCTCCCCGCGAACGGGCTCAGGGCGGCCAGGATCAGGCAGGCACATTCAGGCCACGCCAACGCACTATGATGTCTGAATGCGGCCCTCGTCTGTCAGTGGTCTGGTCTGGGGGCTTACATAAGCCCCATGCAGGCCAACCATATCATGAATGACTGGGGAGAGGAAAGGTGTGAGTCCTGTACGTATGTCTAAACCTCAATGGCTATACGGAGAAAGCATTCCCAATTCCTCTTTGCAAGTAATGCATGTAGAAATGTGACATTATGGTAGTTAAAACAGTAATAAATTAGACAGCTGAGCTTCATGAAAATAGTTAAAACGGCAAGTCCAGGAACTCTTGTATCTGTCTTATTTAAGTTGTATGCCTGTAGGGTACTTTAGGTGGCTTTAACAACAACAGTAACAACAATAACCTGGTTATCTTATTTATGGTGCATAAAGTGGGTGTATAGAATGTTCATTTTCCTATGGTAGCACAATGCACATCGCATTTTTACACATCTATAGAACAGCAACGCATAAGGCTTATTGAGAAATCTGCAAGCCAATTTGCTTGATTTAAAAAAAGCAGAAGCCCTTTGATAGCAAGAATAATGGGTTGATTAGTTGTAAATACTCATCTCTGAAGTGAATACACCGGACGTTGTACCTTCAGAAAGCCATGTTAGTTGACTCACTGCACTGCAATCATGAGCTATATGTGGACTGTGGAGAAAAAGGAAGTGGAGAGTGGTTTTGCTGTTGTTGCTGTTTTGACTTTCTCAAACAAAGCCAAACCCTGACATTAAAACTTTGGTGATTTAAGGCATTTGCAGTGCAACCCTAACCAGAATTACACCTAAGCCCACTCTAAGAGCTATTGAGTCCATTAGTACCTGTGTGTTCAGGGCTGTGTGCAATTGATGATAAATAAATTTTAGAAAGTTTAAATAACCCAAACTCTATGCCAAGAAAAGCAAAATTAGGCAGCCTTCAATTGTGCTAATTAATTATATTCACTTTTTTTTGTTTACAGTCTGCTTCTGTTGGTCAAGGGCAAAAATATTGTGCAGAGAGCTGAAGCTCTGGACCCAGGAAGCCTAACTGATCCCTTCCCCCACCCTTGGCATTGCCCATCCATTTTTTAACCTATATTTGCTGCCAGGTGGGTTGAAGTCTCCTTCAAGGAAGGAAGAGAAGTAGGTGAGGTTCTCAGGATGAATTCTTTAGCCTCAGGATGAATTCTATATTGCCTGGTTTTTACACTTGCCTGTAATTACTAAATACACTCACATAAATGACCACACTCTGCTTCCTTTGAACATTTGGCCAGATGTATAAGTTTCCAGGGGTACTTTATCTGCTGCAAAGACCTGGAATGTTATCTAGGTGGTGCAGAGCTAGTTTACACATTGCACATACTTGTTTGGCAGGTTTGCACTTGAGTTGTCCACAAGAGTAAGTGCTCCCAAGCAGACTGTCTGCTCAGATGGAAGCTTCCGATGACATTGGTTTGATGCTTGCACACTAAAATTAATGTCTGGGAAATCAGTAAAGAAAGCTTCGAGTGACCAAACAGTATTCTGGCCAAGTGACCTGCACAGCAGTGCTGGGAATTAGGTAGGAGCACCCTCAGATCCTGATGTACGTACATCTGTTCTTCTTCAACACTGTAGTCTGTAGTGCTTAGCCATAGGTAGGCAGGTGGTCCACTGAATTTTAGTCACGGTAAGGGAGGCTGATTGCCCCGGGTGATGTGGAACACATAACGTCTTTGTTCTGGTGTCTTTCACAGTAGTCTGAGAAAACTCTAACAACTAAATAGGAATTCCAGACAGGTAGCACTCACTGGAGAAGACCCTGATGCTGGGAAAGATTGAAGGTCAAAGAAGAAGGGGATGGCAAAGGATGAGATGGTTAGACAGTGTTATCGAGGCAACGAACATGAAATTAAGCAAACTCCGGAGCACGACGGAAGACAGGAGGGCCTGGCATGATGTGGTCCATAGAGTTGTGAAGAATCGGACTCGACTGTGCAACTGAACAACAACAACAACAAGCCAAATCTATCTGTTACAAACAAGGAGTCTTGAGGCAGTTTGAAGACTAATAGATTTTTGTGCCATAAGCTTTGTGGACTACAGCCTACTTCATCCAATGCATAAAGCCTGCTCTATGCTGGCAGACACAGACAGAGGAAGCAAATGATAAACAGTCGGGTCAAAAGGCCAGGAATGTAAAAGGCAGTTTATGACATTTCTCTGCATAGCTCTGGCGACTGAAGATAAGCACAATGACCATTCATAATAATGGTGATAACACAATTTTCCTATCTTTGTTCAACTATCTAATACCTATAGTGAGCGTAAAATCCCTTTATCTCAGTTCAGACTTAAATACCTACAATCAAGCTCACCGATTAATTCAGCAGTTTCACACTGGAGCCTCTCTTTGAAGTTCTTTTGTTAAACAATGGTGATTTTCAGCAGCAGAGTATCTCGAGGGACTGAAAGGATTTCCCACTGGTTCTTAATACCGCCATTTTAACATTAGACTTGTACCTATTCTTTTGTGATACTGTGATAACGTGTATTATGTTAGAGGAAGAGCAGATGAATAATCCCCTAATAGGACAGTTGAAGTCATTAAGTTCCTGGACAGGGATGACATAGGACAACCTAGTTAGGAAGAAGCTGATTTAGATTAAGGGGCTATCTATAAGCAAGGGGAAGCCAAGGCCCATTAATACAAAAGTATCATTGTCCAGGATGGGGTGTGGATCCATAATGATACATTTTTGGAGGGTATTTTTTGCATTTGTGTGTATGTCTGTGCCTGGAAGTCATGGTGACCTCTGGTGACTCCTACTGGGGCATAGAGGATGTTCAGAGAAGTGGCTTGATAGCCTGCCTCTGCTTCCCACCCCTGGTATTCTTTGGAGAACTCCCATCCAAATACTTGCCATGGTCAGCCCTGCTTAGCTTCCAAGATCTGATGAGATCAGGCTTGCTTAGACTATTCAGATAAGGGCCTTAATGATACATTTGAGTAGCTTTAGCTGGGAGTTGTAACTGACAAGAGATGGTATTTTGCATCTCTCTCTAGTAGGCTATCTGGGAACCAGTATGGTTAGGGAAAGTGTATTGTTGCCAGCTACTACTGCTGTTTTAAAGGTCACTTCTGTGTATGCCTCTTACGTTTCACGGCCCTTTCTCTATCCCTCTGTGTTTGTGTGAACTGGTGAAATAAACTCTAGTCCTCAAAAGCTTAGACCACAATAAATCTTTAAGGTGACACAAGACAACTTGTGGTTTAAGTTCCAGAAACATAAAGCAAGGTAGTACTTTATTGGATCAATTTATTTTAAAATGCAGGGTACAATCTTTTGACTCTTCTATGGGCTGGATAATCACCAGAAAAAGAGGAAAGGCCACACTGTTTACACAGTTTCCCCATATTTGTAAGACTTCTGTTGTCTGCAACAGGTTCCTCCATCCCACATCCAACCTGAGGAAGAATCCCATGTGACGGAAAAGCTTGTTTGGTTTTATAAAATGCTTAATTGGTCCCAAGGTTGTGGGAACGGTGAATATCTGCGTGGCAAGCCCGGATTTCACTACTCCTGCCGGGAGATTGGCAACTGTGTGCAAGGAGCTGGTAAGCATCTGCTGACTTCAACCTGAGAAGTAACTTGGCAGAAGAGTTGGGGAGAGATAAGACTGAGGCTGTCTTCACAACACATTCCTGAATATAGTAGGTCATAGTGGGGTGACTATGTAACTTTCAATGTATTGGGGAGGGGGAAGAAGTGAAGGGAATCTAATAAAGCCTGCTTCTCCAGGTAGGAGGAGACAGATTTCTGCAGAGCTGTTTGTGTCCTGTCGTTCTTTGCACAGTCAACCTTCACAAGGTAATAGAATGGCTTCTGGGTCCTGCCATAGCTTTACCCTGCACATATTTTGGAGACAATGTAAATTATTTTTACTGAGGTGACTGACAACACTGTCCTAAAACCAGGCTGTCATTTTTCTGGATGGCAATGGCTAAGCCACATGCTGGTGTAATGTGGGAATAGCCCCTCAGCAGCGTCTGGGGTTTAGGGCTGAGCTGCCTGTTTTGACTGATGATGCTATTATGGGGGTTTGATACTAAATTCAGAAAAAAATGTTTTATTCACTAATGGGCTTCATATTTTGATAGACAGATAAAATTTAAAAAGTTAATCCTGCCAAATTTATAAAAAGTTATCCAGAAACTGCGTAACTTTTTATACATTTGGTAGGATTAATTTTTTTTTAATAAACCTTACCTTCTGTGTTTCCTGTTCTATGGCATAAAACAGTTGTTCAGTCTGCAGGCAGGACATTTTGCTTCATTTTAGTAGCTTCAGCAGCAGCAACAAAAAACCATTTCACATACCTAATAGAGGCATAGTCTGATTTGCTGCCAAGTGTGCACTCAACAAAGAACTATAGCCAGTTATGACTCTTTGCCTTATTTGTGTGCCTATATGATACAGTTTGCAAACTTATTTTTCTTGTACTGATGCCTTAATTTTTTTAGATATACATTTTAATCATCTGTACTGTATCACCTATTAAAAGACAGCATCTGAAAAAGTTGTAAACTGTCCACCAATGCATGCTAAAGCCTGATTGCTATGACAAGTGTTCCAAAATATTAAATATTGAGCATCAGGGTTTAAGAGGCAAAGGAAGCAGGGAGGAATTGCTAGTACTCTAGATCAATAATACAGTAATTCCTACAAGGCTTATTATTAGTCCTTCTGCAAGCTTGCTGGAAACTTTCACGTTACAACATACCTACCTAATATTTCATTCACTTCCACCGAATCCCCTTCCCGCGCTTTGCTTATAGCCTAGGGACTTGACACACAAGATTCCAATAGCCCCGCCTCCCGCTTTGGATAGGCTCCTCCGGTTCTCTCATCTACTGTAACAGCTGATTGGCTCCTTGTAAAACGGAGAAATAAGAGGAAGCCTTTTTTTAAAGCAGAAAACCACGTAGAGTAAGAAAGTTCTGTCAATCAACGACTCAATATGTAAATAGCTAAAGAGCTAGAATCTGCTTAATATTTTATGGGTTGCGCGGCATATGCATGGGTATTGCTCGAGGCACTTTTTGCACCCAGATCGATTTTAGAATATATACGTGTTGTTTATATCTGTATCCAGATATAAAATGTACACACACAAAATCCCCCTTTCCCCATTTAGCCGATGGAGGCAATTCTTGGGACTGGAATTCATGAGGATCCATGTAGATCCGACTTTCATCCCCCCCCCCCCCGCAAGCAGCACCAGGCAGTGCCTGTCCTTTTTCCTTTTTAATCCCTATTTAACTCCTTCCACCCACCTTGGAAGAGCATACTTAAGACCGGGGTGGTGCATGGCTGTGGATCTCAGGGAGAGAATCTGGTGGCTTCCCCTTTACCACGACAAGAGGCTCCGGAGTAGCCCACGAAGCTTCTTGTCACTTCGGGCCAAGGGGAGGCAATTCCCTTTGCAGGCAAGGCGGGAGAGGGGAGACTACTGTGTCTCGCTTAGAGTCGAAGACCTCTCCGCCTGCCGCCCTGGAATCACACACGTTCCCTGCTGCCGTCCTCTCAGGCACTAGAGCGGTCGTAAATCACACAAGGCTGAAGCGGTGACGACAGTGACATGTCTAGAAGGTCTGTGGCTTGAATACTTTATCCTCTAGGACGAGTACTGCAGCTCTCCCTCTCGGGGGGGGGGGGGCCGGGGGTGCCCCCCCTCTCGGGGGGGGGGGACCTGCAGTCTATCTATAAACCTCTTATAGCTAGCTCAGAGTAACTCATCTTAGAGGGGGCTGCCGACTATTCCTGAGGGACACAGAGTGTTCTGTTCTCCAGTCCTCTGCCAGAGAGAACACGGGAGCATCCCAGCACTGTGTACGCAAGATTCCTTCCTGTTTCCCCCGTTTACGTGAACAGGTTCCTCCATCCCACATCCAACCTGAGGAAGAATCCCATGTGACGGGAAAGCTTGTTTGGTTTTATAAAATGCTTAATTGGTGCCAAGGTTGTGGGAACGGTGAATATCTGCGTGGCAAGCCCGGATTTCACTACTCCTGCCGGGAGATTGGCAACTGTGTGCAAGGAGCTGGTAAGCATCTGCTGACTTCAACCTGAGAAGTAACTTGGCAGAAGAGTTGGGGAGAGATAAGACTGAGGCTGTCTTCACAACACATTCCTGAATATAGTAGGTCATAGTGGGGTGACTATGTAACTTTCAATGTATTGGGGAGGGGGAAGAAGTGAAGGGAATCTAATAAAGCCTGCTTCTCCAGGTAGGAGGAGACAGATTTCTGCAGAGCTGTTTGTGTCCTGTCGTTCTTTGCAGAGTCAACCTTCACAAGGTAATAGAATGGCTTCTGGGTCCTGCCATAGCTTTACCCTGCACATATTTTGGAGACAATGTAAATTATTTTTACTGAGGTGACTGACAACACTGTCCTAAAACCAGGCTGTCATTTTTCTGGATGGCAATGGCTAAGCCACATGCTGGTGTAATGTGGGAATAGCCCCTCAGCAGCGTCTGGGGTTTAGGGCTGAGCTGCCTGTTTTGACTGATGATGCTATTATGGGGGTTTGATACTAAATTCAGAAAAAAATGTTTTATTCACTAATGGGCTTCATATTTTGATAGACAGATAGATAAAATTTAAAAAGTTAATCCTGCCAAATTTATAAAAAGTTATCCAGAAACTGCGTAACTTTTTATACATTTGGTAGGATTAATTTTTTTTTAATAAACCTTACCTTCTGTGTTTCCTGTTCTATGGCATAAAACAGTTGTTCAGTCTGCAGGCAGGACATTTTGCTTCATTTTAGTAGCTTCAGCAGCAGCAACAAAAAACCATTTCACATACCTAATAGAGGCATAGTCTGATTTGCTGCCAAGTGTGCACTCAACAAAGAACTATAGCCAGTTATGACTCTTTGCCTTATTTGTGTGCCTATATGATACAGTTTGCAAACTTATTTTTCTTGTACTGATGCCTTAATTTTTTTAGATATACATTTTAATCATCTGTACTGTATCACCTATTAAAAGACAGCATCTGAAAAAGTTGTAAACTGTCCACCAATGCATGCTAAAGCCTGATTGCTATGACAAGTGTTCCAAAATATTAAATATTGAGCATCAGGGTTTAAGAGGCAAAGGAAGCAGGGAGGAATTGCTAGTACTCTAGATCAATAATACAGTAATTCCTACAAGGCTTATTATTAGTCCTTCTGCAAGCTTGCTGGAAACTTTCACGTTACAACATACCTACCTAATATTTCATTCACTTCCACCGAATCCCCTTCCCGCGCTTTGCTTATAGCCTAGGGACTTGACACACAAGATTCCAATAGCCCCGCCTCCCGCTTTGGATAGGCTCCTCCGGTTCTCTCATCATCTACTGGAACAGCTGATAACTTTCACACTACAACATACCTACCTAATATTTCATTCACTTCCACCGAACCCCCTTCCCGCGCTTTGCTTATAGCCTGGGGACTTGACACACAAGATTCCAAAAGCCCCGCCTCCCACTTTGGATAGGCTCCTCCGGTTTCTCTCATCATCTACTGGAACAGCTGATTGGCTCCTTGTAAAACGGAGAAATAAGAGGAAGCCTTTTTTTAAAGCAGAAAACCACGTAGAGTAAGAAAGTTCTGTCAATCAACGACTCAATATGTAAATAGCTAAAGAGCTAGAATCTGCTTAATATTTTATGGGTTGCGCGGCATATGCATGGGTATTGCTCGAGGCACTTTTTGCACCCAGATCGATTTTAGAATATATACGTGTTGTTTATATCTGTATCCAGATATAAAATGTACACACACAAAATCCCCCTTTCCCCATTTAGCCGATGGAGGCAATTCTTGGGACTGGAATTCATGAGGATCCATGTAGATCCGACTTTCATCCCCCCCTCCCCCACG
>NW_015163674.1:181722-183463 GCF_001447785.1 Gekko japonicus | reverse complement strand
TAGTTATTTACCAGCGCAAGCAGCACCCGGCAGTGCCTGTCCTTTTTCCTTTTTAATCCCTATTTAACTCCTTCCACCCACCTTGGAAGAGCATACTTAAGACCGGGGTGGTGCATGGCTGTGGATCTCAGGGAGAGAATCTGGTGGCTTCCCCTTTACCACGACAAGAGGCTCCGGAGTAGCCCACGAAGCTTCTTGTCACTTCGGGCCAAAGGGAGGCAATTCCCTTTGCAGGCAAGGCGGGAGAGGGGAGACTACTGTGTCTCGCTTAGAGTCGAAGACCTCTCCGCCTGCCGCCCTGGAATCACACACGTTCCCTGCTGCCGTCCTCTCAGGCACTAGAGCGGTCGTAAATCACACAAGGCTGAAGCGGTGACGACAGTGACATGTCTAGAAGGTCTGTGGCTTGAATACTTTATCCTCTAGGACGAGTACTGCAGCTCTCCCTCTCGGGGGGGGGGGGACCTGCAGTCTATCTATAAACTTCTTATAGCTAGCTCAGAGTAACTCATCTTAGAGGGGGCTGCCGACTATTCCTGAGGGACACAGAGTGTTCTGTTCTCCAGTCCTCTGCCAGAGAGAACACGGGAGCATCCCAGCACTGTGTACGCAAGATTCCTTCCTGTTTCTCTCCCCCGTTTACGTGACATGGGATCGGTCGAGAGGCCAGGCCGGGACGTGCGTAAAGCACGCGAAAGAAACAAAGCACATTCCCTTCTGGCGGAAAAGATAAATTGTAGACTGCATAGAAATGTCACAGCATAGCAAAAAGTCATAAAAATGTCACAGGTAAACACATACCCCATATGAAGAAACGCAATTCTTACATTGCAATCCTAAAAACACTTTCCTGGTCCATTGAACAGACCTGTTCAGGATTGTTCTGTTAATCTAGTGTTGTTGGGGTTTTTTTGGGGGGGGGATTCAGTTCGAGCCTAGGAATATTGATTCACAAGTATATCGGGCAGAGCTTCAAGCAAATGCACAGGGGGGGGGGGTTTAAATTCATACATACGCAGGAGGAGGAAGTAGGCAAGAAGCGCAGATCATACAAGTGGGTTCCAGAAAACGGGCAGAGGAGAAGGAACTGCTGCGTCCCCTTTAAGGCTCGCCTCCCTGTCTTGCTCTTTCCCGCCCAGGTCCCGCCTCCTAGAGCGTGACACGCCGATCCGATGGCGAAGCCCCTTTTTAATTGAGGCTGTCAGGCAGAACCCACGATGGAGCGAGTGGGAGGACGCTGCGGCTGTAGCAGAAGCGCCTTTAACTGGAGCAAGTAGTTGCTACCTTTCCAGGGGAGGGAAAAGGGAGCAAGGAGCCTAGTTGCCATCTGCAGCAAGCACCCTCCTCCTGGAGGTGGGGAGAAGAACCGCACCGTTCTCGGTCTGTCCCCCTCCCCCCCCCCCCCCCCAGCTCATGCAAGTGGAAGGAAACGTCTTTGCAGCAAGCAGACGAGAACGGCAGACTGCTTAAGCTTTTGGATCACTAAAGCTCCGCGAGCCTCCATTGTACCCCGCGTATTTTATTTTATTTTTAAACTACGCTTTACTTTTTCGCGTTTTCAGTGGCTTGGAGAAAGCTGTCGGGCATTTTCCTCCCAGCAACAGCGGCTCGGTTTCCACGCGTTGGTCGTCTTGCAACCTGCCCCCCCCCCCTTTTGCCTTCTCCCCTTGCGATCCTGATGAAAAATAACATCTGGGGCAGCTCCCCCGGGGCTCCCATGGCCACAGCTCTGCCGTGGCAA
>NW_015163674.1:178327-181688 GCF_001447785.1 Gekko japonicus | reverse complement strand
AGAGCGTGGAGTGGCTGCAGGAGGAACTGGAGTCCAGCGGGGGCAGCTCGCTGCTGCTCCTCGACTGCCGTCCCCATGAGCTCTTCGAGTCGTCGCACATCGAGACCGCCATCAACTTGGCCATCCCGGGCCTGATGCTCCGGCGCCTTAAGAAGGGCAACTTGCCCATCCGCTCCATCATCCCCAACAACGAAGACAAGGAACGCTTCGTCAAGCGCTGCAAGGCGGACACGGTCTTGCTGTACGACGAGGCCACGGCCGAGTGGCAGCAGGACACGGGCGCCCCGACCTCCGTCCTCGGCCTTTTGCTACAGAAGCTACGCGACGACGGCTGCAAGGCGTTTTACCTGAAAGGTAAGCTGGGGGGGACGGGTGGGGGGGGCACGGAAGCGCCGCTAAGAGCCTCCCCACCAGATAGCCAGCAGCAGGATTTAGACGACCCCCCCCCCCCGAGAAGCGGCAGCCGGTCGCGGGGTCTTTTGCTCCCCGTCGAAGCAACTGGCGCGCTTCCCGCCTAAGCCGTTCCTCCCGTCCCGCTTGATCTGTCATGATCTCCACGTTTCCTGGGTCCTGGGATCTCTTTTCACTGCTGCCGCCATGGCATGCCAGAGCTCCAAATCTTAGCGCTTTCTTTCCCCACTTCCTGAACATTCTTTTTCCGGTTGGGGGGGGGGGGGGCGCGGACTGCTGCTTCTAAGCAATCACCCCCCCCAACTTAAAATAAGGGTATTTTCATCATTTTAAAACAAAGCAGGGTTTCCAAAGGGGATTATGCTGGGGGTGGGGGGTGGCCGAAGGATTATGCTCTTCCAGTAATCTCCCGTGGTTGGTGTTGCTGTGTGTGTCCGAGCATTTTAATGCAGAATGGTTCCATGTGCTGAGACATTTGACCACTGTGCCTGGGATATGTTCTTACATTTCCCCCCTCTTTGGTAGAATTCTCTGCCCCGTAAAGTGGGAAGTGTTATTCCCTCCTACTTCAGTTCTTCTTAAAAAAAGGGTATATTCCTGTCAGATTAGTCTCTGTCTCTGAATAGGGAATTTTCAGACCATAAAACGGGTATCCTTTCAGGAATCTGGTTTGTGAGAATTCTGTATCTGTTTATGGCTAGCATTTCTGTTCTCTGCCTCTCACTGTATCTGATTTATCACCACCACACTTTAAAGAGGATTTCTGCTCAACTGCCTGTTTCTGATTCCCCCCTCCCCCAATTGCCCCCTTAACAGATCTTCAAAATTTTGGGGGGCAGGGGGAGGGTGGAATGGGAAGGCATCTGAAGCCTGGTTCTTGTGTAGTGGCCCAGTTGGCCAACACCCTTTAAAGAGGATTTCTGCTCAACTGTCTGTTTCTCATTCCCCCCTCCCCCAATTGCCCTCTTAACAGATCTTCAAAAAATTTTGGGGGAGGGTGGAATGGGAAGGCATCTGAAGCCTGGTTCTTGTGTAGTGGCCCAGTTGGCCAACATGCAGTTTTTAGGCATGAGAACAGTTGCTGTGATTGATATTTAGGGGTGGGCATACTGATCCCTTGGGGCTTGTCTGTCATTCTTAAAACCCCAATCTGATTGATGACTAGTCTCCGCAGCTGCAGGTGCTTCCAGCTGTGGATGGGAGAGATGGGGTGGCTGGCCTTGCCTCTGGCCAAGAGGTTGTGCTAGATGACCTCTCTGGTCCATTCTGGGTTCTGTGTTTCCTTTTCAGATCTCTGAATGAAATGCATTTGAATGGGGATCTCAATTCATTAAATTCCCCATTCAGATCTAGAATGGTTTCCTCTGAAAGGGCATTGCTGTGAGTGAGGCTACCCAGGAGAGCAAGGATAAGCTTTGCTCTCCTCATCACACAACAGCCACTATGGTCACTGGGTGGCAGGGTTGAGGCAGAAATGGCAGGCGACACTGAATCAAAATGATCCCTTTCAATAAAATCTGTCTTTTAAAAAACACACAAAAAACATGGGATTTCCTTAGTGGAGGGAGGAGCAAGACTTTTGGGCAGTGTAAGGGCTCTAGAGAAGGGATTAAACGGTTCCTACATGTTCTGGGATCTTTTCTTTCCTACCATTGCCTCCTTAGGAGCTGAATTAAAGCTACCTTTCAGTTTCTTGAGTTATTCTTGACTAAGGGCATTGCTCAGCTTTTTTGTCCCTCAGTAGTTTATTTCTTCTTCTTTTTGAGGAGTACAGTATTTAACCTTGATTTTATAGTTAATCTCTCTCACCCCTTCTGTAGTTCTTAATTTATATGTAATAGAAGAAAGAGGAGTTAAAACTGCTGTGTTTCTCTCCCTTTTCTCTTCTGGGGCCTCAGTGGGAAATGTTTCCAATTAAAATTCCAAAATGGCTTCTCCATATTGTCTTTCTCTTTGAGGAGAGGGGAAAAGGGAACCTGTTTTTTTCTTCATGAATGAATATGGCAGGGGCTGAGTACTCTGTTTGGTGACCTTACTGCAGCTATGCCAAGCTCCTTAAATTTCCAGGAGACTTTTATAATGGTACTGTTTATCAGATTTAGATAATTATGGTTAAATGCCCATTAGTGTACATTAAAGAGAAAGTAACTTTCCTTTTTCCTAACTGCTAAATAATAAAAAAGAATAATTAGTAAGAGGAATTGTTTCTGGTCCTGGCTGCACATCAGCAAAACCTTGAATTTACTTAAAATGGAAGCAAATGCCTCAGTTCACACATGGGCATTTTTTAAACTGACAGTTGTGATATTGCAGCTCATGTAGCACAGTACTCAAATATTCTGATTTTAAAACTGGAAGTTTGATTGTCCCATTCTCTTCAACTTTCTCCCCAGCACTATTATTTTGTTGCCCAACATGTGGGGAAGGTGCTGTCTCTGCAAGTAGCTCCAAATATATTTGTCTGTGAGAATCTGTCAGGTATTTAGTTCTTTTCAGGATACTTGTCACCCTATCAAAAGCTAAACTGACTCTCAGTAATATCAGTGTGAAATTAACTCGAACCCTCTTGTTCTTGAGACAGCTCTGGGCTTCTACCTTCTTCAGGCCCAGTGGCTCCTACATTTCTAGCAGTTGTATGAGGGAGTCATTCAACAGGTGACACTTTCCCATCATTGCACCTCTATGCTGGAAAGCACTGATTTTCTGCCAGTTACATGTTTGTTGAAGGCACGGAAGCCCTGCTAAAAGAGACAGGAAAAGATTGCAATGTCAACTGTACTCATTCACATTCTTACTGTCAGTTTTATTCACAAATCAAGCTGTGTCACACATGTCAAATCTGGGTCTATGGATTCCTGCTTCAGAAGCAGGTAATCATAGAAACTGATTACTGTTTCTGGACTATACTACTTCAGCTTCAGGGAGTATATGTGTGTGAATGTTTGAATGT
>NW_015163674.1:167141-178270 GCF_001447785.1 Gekko japonicus | reverse complement strand
AGAGTTCTAACCTTCTTGCTATGGTAACATTTTTATTTATTTTTGAGTGAAGCAAGCTTCTACCTGTAGTTTGAGTGATGCAGTCCGGACTCAGGTTTATTACCTTTGGGTGAGAAGTAGAGCCTGAATGGGACAGAAAAAAGGGGGATTCCTGCAGTGTAGACTAAATGAGTGTGGTCAATTCCAAAGTGAAGCATTCACTTAAAAGTTTTTTCTTTACTGTTGCCGCTGGGTTGCCAAGTCTTGCTCTTCTGCCTTTAGTAATTCTTTTTTTTGTCTGCAATGGTTATCTCCATACTATGAAAGGGCAAGAAGGAGACACCTATCAAGCTGCTGTTCAAAGTACAGTAGTAAGGCAGACCTGTGTTTTTTGGTCAGTTGGCAACCTGAACTGCTATTGGAGGCGTGAAAGAAAAGGGTGGGGAACCAACCTCCTGATTTTGTCAGTCTTGTTGCTAGGGGGAAGCAAATAACTGAAAATGGAGTGTTCCCTTGGCAATAAGCATTTTCTTATCTGTAGCACTAAAATACAGTGACAGTAAAATGGTATTTTCTGTTTACTTTCACAGGTGGATTTAACAAGTTTCAGACAGAATACTCAGAGCATTGTGAAACCAGTCTTGACACTTCTTCTCCCACCAACTCACCTCCTGCATCAGTTCTTGGTCTGGGCGGGCTGAGGATAAGCTCTGATTGTTCAGATGGGGAGTCTGATCGGGAGCCAAGCAGTGCCACAGAATCTGATGGGAGCCCGATCCCGAACAACCAGCCTGCCTTCCCTGTCCAGATTCTCCCTTACTTGTATCTGGGCTGTGCCAAAGATTCCAGCAACCTGGATGTCTTGGGCAAGTATGGCATCAAGTACATCCTGAACGTTACTCCCAACCTTCCCAACATGTTTGAGCACGACGGAGAATTCAAGTACAAACAGATTCCCATCTCGGATCACTGGAGTCAGAATCTCTCCCAATTCTTCCCTGAGGCCATTGCTTTCATTGGTAGGTGTTGGACATCCTGTTCTTGATGGAACATCCCCTTTAGCAATCAGTAATTTTCCATAACTAGTCTAGAGGGTTCTGTAACTGCTCCCTTCCATCTGCCTTTGGTGAATTAGCGTGTCCAGTTTTATACCGCTCAACTCTGTTACCTGGTGAATGTGCCAGTATTGGGCATCCAAGTTTAACCTGTTTGGGCTGTACATTAGTTGATTTAATTGGCGCAAAGATCACATCCAATGAAAGTTCTAGAAATTTCTCTACATGTGGTAGATTTAGAGGTCAGATTGTGTGGTCATGGTTTTGGGCACTATTACTGTGCATTATGGAGGCATTTTCCTTATATGTGCTATAAAAATAAGCTGTGTTTAGAATCTTTTGATTCACAGATTGCTTCAGTTGGTGTTTAGATGGAATTTTGTGTAATTGGCATAAGGAACCTCCATATGACCTATTTCCTCCTATCCCACTATATTTATAGCATTTTTAGCTATGGAAATAGTGTCCGGAGAGGTAGCGTACACATTTTCTAAATAAATACTTGGCAAATGGCAAGCCTATCTATGATTTGATGAGTAAAGTTATTTCAAATATTTTACCCCTAGGCAACCATTTTAACATTGATTTGTCTGGCAGGGAACTCCTGAGCATCTATTATGGTCTCCTAGTCTGATGCTAAAGATTCTGGGGCAATATTCTAGGATTCATACAATTAATATGGGATGCTGGCCAGGCCCTTTGGGCATCACTATTGCATCAGTATTGCTTTGTGTCAACTGTGTGATCATACATCAGATTAGCTGCAAACAGAAGGGGAAGATCAGTGAGTGATAAGGCAGCAAGCTGTTTTGCTCTGAAGGTTATGTGCCGTTACTGAGCTTCTCATCAAGAAACTGCAGGGTTTTGGGGAATTGTCTGAAAACTACTGAGGTAATATAATTTAGAGTTGCCTTACAGCTGCATGCTTGCTGAATCATAGAATCACAGAGTTGGAGGGGGCCATCCAGGCCATCCAGTCCAACCCCCTGCTCAATGCAGGATCAGCCTACAGTATATCCCTGACAAGTGTTTGTCCAGCCACTGCTTAAAGACTGCCAGTGAGGGGGAGCTCACCACCCTCCCTAGGCAGCTGATTTAAAGAATTCCGCTGCTGGAGTATTACATTCAGAACTGACTGTGTTGGATGTGTGATGGTTCATTTCACACATGCAGGTTATCTCACTGCCAAAATTACTAAGTGATGAGTAGGCACATGTGAAACAATTTGTAGACTGGTGGATGTCATCAAGGTTTATTTTTGCAGTTTGGCAAAAATCCTTATGCTGACCACCTAAAAGTGAATTGAGAAACTCCTTGAGTCTTAAATAGGAGCTTCCTAGAATCACTTTAGATATCAAAGATACTTTTAGTAAAGAGTAAGAGTCCAGTAGCACCTTAAAGATTAACAATTTGTGGTAGGACATGAGCTTTCGTGAGTCACTGCTCACTTCTTCAGATACAGATGATACAGGAATACAGATGATGCCCTTAAGATTAACAATTTGTGGTAGGGCATGAGTTTAAAGATTAACAATTTGTGGTAGGACATGAGCTTTTGTGAGTCACTGCTCACTTCTTTAGATACAGATGATACAGGAATACAGATGATGCCTGATAACTTGTTTTTTTTTTTTTTTTTAAAAAGGCCGTGATTTTTGTATCTGCTTTCAAGGTGCTGAAGAGAAACCCTCTTTGTTTTATATTGGGGGTTAGGGGGAAAGCACATAGTAGATTGGTTCTCTTCTTCCTTGTGCATACCTGACTACATTTGTTTGATGATGGAAGATGACTGTTGTAACAGAATCTTCAAACATAACACTTAGCGCCCCCCCCCCTCGTTTGTTGGTAGTGCTGATCTGTGTATAGAATTGTGAACTACTTATAAGCCTGGGAAGTGCACGGAGTATAGTACAATTGACTCATAATGTGCATATACTAGCCACAGATCTGTTTACTGTGGTAGAAATACTGGGCTAATGTTTATGTGCCTGGTTGCACTGAAAAGTCTGGCAACTTTAAAACTGTTCATGTTGCTTGCAGCATTCTTCCTTTTTCCTGTTGTAAGCTAACATGGGGGGGGGGAGCCAGCTGGTGTCCAAATGTAATTAGGCTTGTATTACCACAGATTTTTAAAATCTGTAATATCTATTCTTTCAACTGTATTGGCGTTATCACTTTATCGGAACTTGTTTTTACTTGAAGGCTTGCTGCTAGAGTGTGGTATTGAGACACTGCCTCAGTCAAAAACATCCTTCCGTGAAAACCACACGTTGTGCTTTTGGTTTTTATGACAGGAAATGATTATCTCATTCATTCACTATAAAAACCCAAATTCAAAAAAGGCACCTGTGTTCAAAGAGAGCACCAGAATACCTCAGAGAAACTCTTTAGCTAGAGAAATGGTTGTGCTGAGCAGTCCCTGCTTAGTGATTTGTACAGTGTTATGGTATAAGAAGTCAAGTGAGTTCATTCTGTATTTCCCTCTTTCCTCTGCTATCTGTGACTTATTTTATTTATTTATTTATTTTTCACATTTGTATCCCGCTGTTAATCAGAGAACAAGATGCAGAGTTAGTCCAGTCCAAGTGGTCTTACAGTGGAGCATAAGATTGTACTGCAAGGTAGCTAGATGACATGCAACAAGGCCTCAACTGTTGTTAATTCTGTGAACCTTGATGGAATGTACTTCTGAGTGTGTATGGATACAGTTGTGGCCTTTGTCACTTGGGTCATGGCTACAATTGTGGCCTTTGTCACTTGGGTCATGGTGCTGGTTTACTTAAGGAGGTCTAACATCAGGTAAAGATGTTGAAGAAATGGGACCTTATTTTCCACTGTCAGTTACATGTAGATACCATCAATAGTCCTTGACACTGCATTTAGCCTGTGGAAATATGTTGCTTTGGTCATTAAAATGCAGTTAGCCTTTCTCGCCTGCCATATGATTGAATGTTTTTGTTAGACAATGGTAATTTTGTGTGGAGTGAGAAAATATAATCACTTCTAGCAAACTTTGGTTCTCATATGAAGCTGGCTTTGTGTTCAGAAAATGAGGAGCCTCCAAAAGCTGGCAAATGTGGCCTTTGTAGTAGCATTTAGTCATGTGTCAATTTCCCAGCGTCTTGGCTACCAACCAGAGTGTTGCTTAACAGTAAACACTGTTGAGACTGGAGAGCGCTGAACTGCCATCTTAACAAGATGCAGGGAGTACAAGTTTGACGTTGCCCCTCACACTTATTTCCTTATCTTTTCTAGTTATCGCCGTTTCCTGCTGCATAGAAATGCTTTAAGATATAAAGAACTAATTATTTGTAAGGTGTCCTTGCTATACAGCACTGGCTGCTGCTATCAATGCAACTGTACAACCTATGAGACTTGCAGATAGCATTTAGTTGTAACTGTAGTTTTATGTGGATATGGCTTAGCTTAGTCCTGTTTTTCAGTCTTGGACTGGAAAAGGTAGAGGCAGGTTTCCAGTTAGCCCTATGTCAATGAGGTGGCTTTTTTGGTACAGAACGCTAATCCTCCCTCTCTTCTCCGTATTTCAGATGAGGCCCGTTCCAAGAAATGTGGTATCCTTGTTCACTGCCTGGCCGGCATCAGCAGGTCTGTAACGGTAACTGTTGCCTACTTAATGCAAAAGCTCAACTTGTCTCTGAATGATGCCTATGATTTCGTGAAAAGGAAAAAGTCCAATATCTCCCCAAACTTTAACTTCATGGGCCAACTCCTGGACTTTGAGAGGACTTTGGGACTCAACAGCCCATGTGATAACCGCTCCCCCGGCGAGCAGCTTTACTTCACTACCCCGACAAATCACAACTTGTTTCAGCTGAACACTTTGGAGTCCACATGAAGGGGCACCCTGAGCCTTGAATAGCTTCTCTTGAGCATTTCAAATTCATTAAAGGAAAAAAGAAAAGTCTTTCTGGTCAGCCTTGAAAGAACTGGTTTCTCCAAGCAGAGCTGTCTGATTGCTGCTCTACAGAAAAAGGCTCATGCCGTTTCTTAGTATTGTGATGCTAATCAAAATGGGTTCAGAGGAGTTACCTTATCAAAGTTATTTAATGTAAGGGATGGCCCGGCATTCTGAATGCAGCTGTTACTGGCAATAACTGCTTTCCTGAGTGTGTACAGACTGACACGGCACACACCCTGTGCACGCCACACTTGCACGCAAAAGCTGCTCATGTGTATGTGAGCTGGGAGTGGAAAGCAAAGGAGACTTTATGCACTTGGCAACCTTGACCAATAAGCGTTGGCCTGAGACTGTTGTTTTAAAAAAAACCAGTTTACTTTTTTTAAAAAAGAGGTAATCTTTACTCTTTCTTGGGTTCAAACTCTTTTTAAATATGTACGTTCCTGACTGTTTGTACAGACAAGGTTGCAAAACCAGTATTTTATTCTGTTATTGTTCAAATTCATGTTTTTTAGATAAAAGGAGAAGAATCAAATGTTTCTATTGACCAAATGCATTTTGCACACTTTGTAAAGCCTTGATTATATACTGGCATGTTACTAGGTACTGGGAGTGAGCGAGGCCGACCCCTTGCTGCTGCTGTTGGCACCTGGGTGAAGCTTTCATGACTTGTGAGGGCCATTTGGTGATAACACTCCCTCCACCATGCCCACATTCACAATCTCTTCTGCACTGAATCAGCCAAGGTGACTAAGCGCCAATGTGCTTTTTTTTTTTTAAAGAACACCACCTTTGCCAAAAACAAACACACCCACACCCCTTCCCTATACTAGTTACCACTTTGGTGTTTCCTGAGATTGCATCTTGCCTAACCTCCATCCAGAGCTGGCAGAAGCATGTTTTAAAGGCTCTCAAGTTGCTCTGCTCAGCCTGTTATGACTGTTAACGTCACCCAGCTGGCCTGAAATCATTCCAGCTTCCGAAGCAATGAAAACCTTTTCAACAATGTTGGCATTTATCTGGCGCACTCGCCTCTTCTGTGGTGGGAGGAGCAGCACGGCGGTGAGGCCGGGCGCAGCCAAGGATCCTGCTGTTTCAGTAGGCTTGTGCTGAGCGAAGACTCTTCTCATGCAGAACCTAGAGGACATTGCGTGTATGAACCACAGGAGGGCACGGGGATTGCGCTGTTGGGAAGAGGGGTGGGGAAGTGGGTGATACCTAAAGCCACTGGAGCTTTCTGGTGAATTTTCTTTTTTTTCTGGGTAACTTCTTTGCTGTGCCTTCTACAACAAGAAGACTTGTTTATATTTCTCACTAATATATGGGGGAAATACATCTTGTATTATACTGGAAGAGGGAGAAGTGGTGCTTATATTTTTTTCAGGAGGGCCAAACAGACAAGGAAAATACGTATTGGCTTCAGGGTAGTACCTTCTTTTTCCCGCCTCCCTTTCCACTTTCACTCTCAAAGTAACTAAAGCCACGGATGCCCCCCCCCAAATATTCAGTTTTATACTTTTTCAACAAATAAAAAACTATCTTCCTGTGAAAGAATGTTTAATGCTGTCGCATCAAGAAATTGTGGTGTGTTTTTTTTGTTAAATATTCATTCCAGAATATTGGAATGATCTCTTTTTGTTGGTTTGTTGGTTTGTTCATTTGTTCTTATTTTTTTTTAAAAAAAATGTAATAATGTTGGGGTTGTTGGGGTCATCAGGGCAAGAGAAGTGGAGCATTGTGTGTGGATGAGCAAGCAAGTGGGGATTCTCTTAACTGCATCTTACCTCAAGGAGGCATTTTATTTTTTCAGGGATTTAGACTGTGCATCTGTATCTTGTTAAGCTGGTTTGTATAAAGGCTTCCTGTGCCAATGGTGGTCTTCTTAAAGATGCATCCTCCTCGTATAAATGAGAGTTTGTTAGTGAGGGACAGCTTTGCTTTCTGTGTTATGAAGGAAAAATGAGTGACCCTATATATCCTGAACCCAGTATTGGGACTGTGTTTATATTGCAAATAAATATTATTTTTTCTTTAAAACCATGTTTCTGTGTTTAAATACTCGTGTTGCCAGTTTGGCTTCCTCCCGTGTTCAAAAAGGGAACATTATTCCCTTTGTTTTGAACCTACTTCTCTGACCAGGACCAGTGTTTGCTGGTCAGTGTTCACGTAGCGGTTGGTTATATACCGTTTAATTTTCAAGGTCTTGTGGTCAAGCGTGGGGAAAGGGGTCTGGTTTAAAGAATAAAGATCAACTGGAAAGTCTTGACCTCATCTTTCTGTCAGAAATACAGCTTTTTGGCTTGGTATGTGTGCCACAGGCTTCTCTTGCTGGAACTTAGCCAGTTGCTTCATTGGTGGTTATGGCTGGACTATGTCTCTTTAACATAGTTGGGAGTTTCTATTTGAAAGGTACTGACCACTTAAAAAAACAAGAAAACCCAGAAGTCATTAGGCTGTCTGGGGCTGCGATTGCACACACTAAATAATCCACTTTCAGTGCACTTTCCAACTGGATTTTACTGTGTAAACTGTCAAAATCCAATTCGAAACTGCATTGAAAATGGATTATTTAGTGTGTATGATCGCAGCCTAGGTAACTGTCACCACAGCTAATCCACCCTTTCAGGTGCTTGATCCTTAGATGTGCTAAGTTCCTGACAGAAACCAGTGCTGGAGGGGGTAACAAAGGCTTAGGAACTGTGATGGGATCATGCTTTGCTTGGCAAGGGTGAGCTGTATTTTGAATGCCTCGTGAATTCAGATTGGAGGAGAGAAGCTCAAGTTCATATTGAGCCTCAGACCCTTCCTGCCTGGTTGGGCTTACACTGATTCCTGTCAAAAATGTTGTAAGTCTGAAGCAGCTTTTACAGTGTAATCTGTGGTTCAGTTTGACTCTGTGGTAGCTACCCCCCCGACCCTGTTTTCCCTGCATTTTAGGCTTGGAAAAGCTCTTACGTTTTGGACAGTCACACCGTGCATCTGTTGACAAGAAATACAGAGGGAACCTGGGGAAAGAGAGGTTTAAAGGGTATTAAACATTAGATCTGGGTACCCAACCTTTTTGACCCTGTGGGCACTTTTGGAATTCTGACCGCCACAAATAGCTGCTGGAGGAGGACAGAGCTAGGCTCAAAATGGCTGTCACGGCTTACCTTCAGTCACACAGTGAAAATCTTTGTGTTTTGGTGGTAGCTTTTGCCAAAGAAATGTTGTTGTATTTTAAAAAAATCAGCACAGCCAATCAAATTTCCAGTGGCCCCACCCACTTCCTAAAAACACTTGGCAGGTGCCGGGAGAAGGTGTTGCCATCCACAGGCACCCTCTGCATTAGACAGCAGAGAGCGAACAAACGGGCACGGTGGAAATCTAATCTCTTTCTGCCTTCTGTCATTCCTATGTCCTATTACATCCTCCAGCCCTATGTAAATAGCCACTCTTGATCTCTCAAGTCACACAGTTTTGGCCAGGGTTTTTAAAGGTGTCCTTTACTTTAGTCATTTCCCCTGTCAAACCACAAACAAAAGGACAAATAATAAAAGAAGAAAAGCTAGATTTCATTCCTTTTTAATTAACGGCTAAAACCAGTGCTAAAAATTCTTTGCTGAGAGCGAAAAAATCCTGCTCTCAGCAGGTATCAACAGTGCAGATGGTGACAGCGATGAAGACAATTAGCCTGCCTCTTCTGAACACCGAAACGGTGGGTTTTAACCAGAGTCCTTGTGATGGTCCGTTTGCAATGACAGTGACATTCTCTACTAGTATCAGATGGCCCACGTACCCCAAAGTCAGTGCTGGTAACCTATGTGCGTGTAATCACTGAGGAAGCCTAGTGTTTCAGCATGTGTTGAGAATGTCCCTCTGCTGTCCTGGATTTCAGCTGTACCCAATGGGATGGAGAGAGGCATTTTGCTGGATTTTATGTTCTGACACAACTAACAAGAAAGCTTGTTCATCAACCACACTCAAAGACAAAGAACAACGTAAAATGTTTAAGGCAGTGGCAGGGGGAGAGATCAATCTGGACCTCTGAAAGAAGATGACTTTCACAGAGAGCTTACAAGTTTCTGTGATAGAGGGCTGTGGCTGAAACCCCTGGTGTGTGCCTCACTCGGGCATGTTTGACCTCCATTCTTTTGCTGACCTTGCAACTGTTAGTTCATTTATTTGCTTTGGGTACCCTTGGTCAGTTTGGAGGAGGAATTTGGCATTCCAGGTCAGTGGTGGCTGTATCTTTTTGCAAATCCATCCCGTTCTGTTAATGTTTTACCCCCCTATGCGGGGGGGGGGGGGAGGAGGAAAGAGGGAGGTGCCCCGGGAAAAACAATTTGTCATTTCTTACACTAACTCATTTAAATTGTCCTCTGTATTACAGTGTGGCTGAGCTTAAAGCAGAGACTTGATGGTCAGTGGGGCATACGTGTGTTTAAACCTGGCCATGTGGCAGCCCAGTCGTTGTGGACCTCATCACAGGAAGCTCAAAGCACAGATATATTATGAAGGGACCCACTGGAAATCAGTGGAAGAAAAATCTTCCTTGGGCAGAGGAGGAACTATTTTCATGCTCTCCTTATTCGATTACAAAGTAAAAAAAAATGGCTCCTGAGGAAAATCGTTAAAAGTACATGTAGGTACAAACGTGAACATGCCTTATGGGTGCATCTACCAGAGATGATCACAGGTAATAGCAGGCAGCAAGGCTGCTTTCTTTCCCTGATCTGAAATGCTTTCCTGGTTTCATCTTAAGATCCTTTGGACAGGATTCAGGTTAATAATAGCATTTAGCATCAGCTTGTGTGGGTTTTTTTTTCACAGTAGCTTGATTGTGGCGTTCTGGAACAGTGCAGCAGTTATTTTTAGCCACTTAACTGGAAGAAATAAGAACAAACTTGAATTCTGCGCAAGAGAAGCTGCATTGCCTTTAAACACAGGTTCCAAAGAGTATTCTTTGATGACCTCTCTTGCCTAGAAATGTTCCTGTTGCATTCGAATGACCTCTCCTCCTCTTAGGCGTGATGGGGTTTGTTTCCATTCAGCATCCTTGTTTCCTGAGATGAGTGCTGTTTTCCAGTGGTTACAGAGAGGAACTCTAAGATTCCCTCCCCCACCCCACGCCTTGGTTGAAGGATCAAGGACAGAGTGGTGAGTAAACTTAGTCATGTGATTAAACATCTAGCATCTGGGGGGGGGGTTCTTTTCCTTACTGCATGGAATTTGCTCTCACTGGAACACATCACTATTGAAATATTTACTACCGAGGAAGAGAAAAGAACCAAAGGCAGCTGGTTAGAATAGACAGCAGTCATTAGATTGGAACTGAAGCGGAAAAGATTGCCCAAGTGCACACCATTGGAGGGTGGAGGGGAGGAACCAGATGCAGGCGCTAAGTACATTGGCAACTGGAGACTGGTTCACATGCACAACCAGATAAGAATAACAGACACGTGATGAAGTGTAGGGATTGTGACCTTCCCATGTGTAGGCTCTAAGGTGCGAATTGGCTGCAAGGGCACTTTCACACAAATATTTGTGCTTGGTGTATGCACATATTGTGATGAATCTGCACAATAATATAACCCTCTGTTTTCCCTACTTGCAGCTACTTTCCCACCTCTTCATAAGAGTCTTTTCCTCTTGTTATACTGAGTGTCTGTGCCACGCGTTCCCACAACACACTGGGAATGTGGGAAACCTTTGACCAGGTGGAAGGACCCATATTGTGGCTCCTTATCTTACTGGTGTGGTTTCAGTTTCCAGGAATGGTGATGCTTAGGAGCCAGAGGTTCTCATATTACCCAGAAAGTGTGGGAAAGATCCATTCTTGCAATAGCTCTGCCAATGGTAGAGCACCCCCCAAATGTGAATGAGGATGGGAGAATATATGGGTTAGTCCTTTCCATGGATTCTGAGGAACATGCTGGAGTTGGCTTCTGTTTTCCAAGCCTGTTTGCAGCCAGATGCACCTCCTTGTATCTATCTGTCTGTCTGTCTGTCTGTCTGTCTGTCTGTCTGTCTGTCTGTCTGTCTGTCTGTCTGTCTGTCTGTCTGTCTGTCTGTCTGTCTGTCTGTCTGTCTGTCTGTCTGTCTGTCTGTCTGTCTGTCTGTCTGTCTGTCTGTCTGTCTGTCTGTCTGTCTGTCTGTCTGTCTGTCTGTCTGTCTGTCTGTCTGTCTGTCTGTCT
>NW_015163674.1:143237-167114 GCF_001447785.1 Gekko japonicus | reverse complement strand
TGTGGTGCGGCCCCCCAGAGGCTCCTTCAGGGGAAGTTCCCATAGACTGCGACTGTACGGCGACTTGCTGCACTGGCCTCTGTTCGATTGGCTCCGGCCATGCTGTGTCTAAAGCCCATGCTGCGTCTAAAGCCCTTTTATTGTGTGAATTGTAGGAATGTCTGTGTGGGAGAGTGAAATCCTTGTGTGCTGTTGTTGGAGAGAGGGGGAGATAGGGGGGGGAAAGAAAACGATGAAAGGAAAAAAGTGGAGATGAAGAGGAGGGAACATCTGGGGGGGGGATACAGAGACTTGTGGTGGTTTAGACAGGACTGAGAGTGCAAAGGGAATAACTGATGGGCAGAAGTGTGTCCCTGTGGTGGTAAGTGAAAGAAAAAGACACAGTGCTCTTAGTATATACAGTGGAGAGAGAACCAGAAGGAGGGATAAGTGACAGATAATGCCCAAGGAAACCAGTGATATTACAAAGAGAGAACAAAGGCAGGTGAAGTTTTCAAGACTGCCAAAGGTATATGGGGACCTATGGCCATCATTCCTACAGTGCTTATTGTTTTCACCTTGTCTGCACTGAGGTAAAATAATAATTGTAATTAGAATTGAATGAATAAATTTCAAGTCAACAGAACCTAGGTATACGAAAGCCAAGCCACTGTTCCTATCCTCCATGTAGCTAGGGGGTCACCTAAGCCCAATTAACCCGCATTAGATATGTTGATAAATATATATTTAATATGAATAAAAGGGATTTAGAGAAACAAAAAGATCAGACTCATTTCAGTGGGAAATACGTTGGCCACAGAGGAAGGATCAGCAATACGCTTCATTCTTTGTGAACTCTGGAATATACTGGCTTTGAACAGAGTTAAGATGACACCCTCCCCCAATTATGACAGATAATATTTTCTGGATTTTTTGGGGGGTAGCTTTTAATGTCTGACACTAATGTAGTGTTCAGCACATGACAGTATCTGACATGCAGCAATAGTTATTTAACAGCATCTGTCAGCAGACATGCAGTATTAGTTGATTGTATTTGACATGTTAACAGTCAACATTTGATTCTATCTGCTGTGTTGCAGTCAATACACAATAGCACCTGGCACACATTTTGTACCATCTCTCTCTCTCTGCTGACATGAATGTATTTGATAATCTTACAAGCAATAAGCAGTCAACATTAGGTGTGTACTGGCACTCTGTGGCTACAAAAAGGTGTCTTGCAGGTTTTAATCCAGGAAAGGTATGATCTTTTTCCAAAATCTAAATTTTAACTTTTGGTTTTTCTAGGTAGCAGTAATGTTTTCCTCCACCTCCCACATACTCACATGTGTAGTCTTGAAAACTTGAGAGCTAAATAGTTCTGCTAATCAACACATTGGTGTATTTATAGCAGACTGGCACATGCCTATTGTGAAATGCTGCGCGTGAAGTGCCGTGTTGTGATCACAGGCTTTCAGTTACTTTCAGGTTTCTTACACACAAGCACCATTTGTGTATGTGTGTGTGTAACATTTTGCTTGGTAGGAAGGTACAATCCTGAAAATATCACAAGGACATGCAGTAGTGAACAATGCCTGTTATTGCCAAAGTGCAGCGCAGAACCTTTTGTGTTGTTTCGGATGTGCAGAGACAAAAAATGAGGAGGTAGACAGGATGTGAATTTCCTGTGCCTTGCAGCAGACTGTCTCCAGGTCCAGAATCAAGGACTAGTATCGTGGGGCATCGGTCAATGGCCCACTGATCAGAGATGATTGCATCATCTGCTCAAGCCAGGAAATATTTATTTATTTAATTTGAACTACTGATATCCTGCTGTATCGCCACAAACCCAAGGCAAGTTAAAAAAACAGCGAAAGCTTCAAGGATACAGATATCATAAACAAGAAGTTGAAACCAGTGCACCATTAAACACATAGTTAAAAACCAAATATACACAGTTGAAAACGCAGCTAAAAAACAATTACCCACCACTAGATTCCCTTTGAAACAGAACAGTCTTACATGGCTGCCTGACTGTGGCAAGTGAAGGTGCCCACTGCACCCATTCTGATAGGGTATTCCTGCCCCAGAGAAAGACCTCGACCTAACTATTGCCAAATTGAAACTCCTATGTGAGAGTACCACCTGAAGAAGTTTGACTGAGGAGAGTAACTGATACCCCACCACCACCTCACAAAGGCCCCTGGGCTGTTCTTCTGTTTCCTGATGGGAAGAGCATCTGCGGGAGGTAGTGGGGCATGACTGACATGCCAGTTATGCTTCCTTTCCTTCAAGTGATTTTCCCATCAGGAAATGGGTGAGTACAACATCACAAGGGCCTCCGGAATAATCTCCCATTTCCTAACGGGAGAGCTGTTGGGGGCAAGGAGCGAGGAAGGCACACTAGCCGGCTCCTCCAGACACATTGCCTACCCGCAAATGACAAATTGCCACAGAAATCGCTACAATGTCACAGAGGCTTCTGGGGTGATTTCCCATTTCCTTCGTCACAGACACCCTGGAGTGAGTGGAGCAGAGAATCTCTGGTTCCCTTTAGCCTTGCTTTGCCACCCCTGCATAGTGTGTGTTGAGGAGCAGATGGAATATAGTAGGATGAGGCGTCCCCCAAATCCTGGAACTGTTGCTGATTGTCTCATCCAAAATTTATATTATGCATCTCCTGCTTATGGAGAGATGCAGAAGGCCCTGTCTTAAGAACAGAATATGCATCTTTAGAATGTGGGGAAATACACAGGGTTGACTTGGGATGAACCAGAGAAGCATAGTGAAGAACAGGTTGCACAAATTAATTCTGTTTTCTCCACTTACAGTCATATCCCAAATGGATGTTGGGACAGGTCTGGCTAGGAACTGTCTGGGCTTCTAGTCTGGCACTATTCTATCATCCCTTTTTTCTTTTTGGCATGGCTTCAGTATGCTTAGCAGCCACCCGACTGGCAATAGGCAAATATCATTACTGCATATCTGGAAAAAATGGGCTGCTGTTAGGGGTGTGCGTTCTGATATTCCTGACCCAAAAACATACACAAAGTCACAATTTGGGGTCATTACCATGATTTCTGGAGTGGTCAACACACATCCAGGATTCCTGGGCATTATGAAAAACACTTCCTAAAAATCCATGTTGTTTTTCATGTTTGGGTACTTACGATCAGCAGCAGCAGCCGGAGGCATCTGGCTTTACTTTGATAGTCCTGATTCCTGAGCAACAGTATTTCCCCCTTCCAACTGGCTCCTTGAAAGGGGTGTTCTCCCAGCCAATCACCATTAGGGGAAAGTGCCAGGGAAGGAATTTTTAAGGCCCCCAGCGGCTGCTTCAAGCTGGACAACATTTTCAGAGGAATGGGAGACCCCCACCCATCAGGAACTCCTTAAATAGTAGTAGTAATTACGATACCCCTACAGTGGACACCCAGCATGATACCTGTCTCATAGCAACTGGTTGATTAATTCATCACATGTAATCGCCTTCCTTACTTTGTGAAGAGGCAAAGGATTGCAAAGAGGGAGGATGGCAAATGCAGAGTTACAGCAGAAAGAGTAAGAATGGATTGCCATTCACTGTAATAGTACGTGAAGCAACCGGATGCGGTCAGGTTATTTATTTTATAAAATGCCAGCGGCTGCCAGGGTACCACCATTTCCCCTACATAGGAAACAGTGGAGAGAAGTGTGCTTTGGGCATTTGTAAAACTGAACCCTATTGTCCATTCTGTTTGAAATTTAGGAGCTCTTTAGATTAGATGGGGGGCTATGTACTGTGCAAATTCTGAGCCATTATCTTTAAAAACAGATGCACGAGACCCTCAGATTGATTCCCCCCCACTGGAAATAATTCAAAAATTCTGCCCCCTCCCACCAAAAAAACCCACACAGATTTGAATCCCAAAATGATACTATCCTACTGTAAAATCAGGAGTGCTTCTTGAATCCTGGATCCAAATGATAACATTTTTTTTCTCATAGCCCGCCCCCCCCAACCAGATGTTGAATTTCATGTTGGTTTATGGCTGAAAAAAGATGGCAATGTTATTTTGTGCAGAACCAGAAGTGAAGGAAGGGAGATCTGGGCAAAAGAGGTTTAAAAGGTTCTGTGCAATGCTCCCTCTAAGCTATGGAGTCATGTGAGCAAAAATTCCACTTTGTGAGCTACTGGCATTAAAGCTGTGAGCGAACGATTTGGCTACTGCATAAATTAGTTTGCTCTGTAGCCCTCCTTCCTGAGTGAAGATAAAAATATGTGAGCTGGAGGCTAAAAAACGGTGCGCTAGCTCACACTAATTCAGCTTAGAGGGAACACTGGTTCTGTGTATCTTTCTTTGGGCGAACCACACTATATGTACTCACAACAGCTGTTTGCTGCATCTGCTGAACAGACAGTTTGGGGCTGGGGGAGAGCAGCATGAGCTGCCCATGCATGGTTGCCATGTGTGGAGGGGATTACAGGTACTGAAGGAAGAATTGTCTTTGGTTTATATTTCCACAAGTACAGTGATCCCAAAGTGGTGCCCACTGACCATCATGGCACCTGTCAATATGTTTTCTGATGACCTCTTGTTTCTTCCCCCAAACAAATAGCTTTCTTCCACCTCAGTGGCACAGAAGGCAGTTCAGAAGAGTCCAGGAAATATCACCCATTTAGAAACAGTGGCCCCTGGCACAGAAGGTTCCAAGGTAAGCATCCTCCTACCATTTTGCAGACGCCCTCAGCATTTCGTGATGGGTCCTTCCCCATGGCAGCCATTTTGTTGTTACACCTGCTGCCTGTTCTTGAAATTCCAGAGAGTGCCTACAGGTTCAACAAAGTTGGGCACCCCTAAAGTAGTGTACCCATCCTGCAAAAGCTACCACACCGATTGGACCCACTGGCTAGCCTCTGTCTCTGTTAACTGACCTGGCCTGACCCTGCCTAGCCTATAAGAGATAATAGGATAAGAGTTCCAAAGTGGCCGGACTACAAACCAAATCCCTAGAGTCCTATCAGGTCCTGAAAAGAAGCAACCAAACAAATTCTAATCTGAAATGAAAAATCATTCTAGCTCAGTGATATGCACTTCTCTCTTTCCCAGCAGGCTCCTTCTAATCCCAGTATAATTAGTCACCATGGCATCCAGCAGGCAAATGTAATTTCAGTTCAGAACTCTCTGCTGTCTTTAATTCAGGAGCCGTTTCACTTTTTCATCCGCTATTGATGTGCCTCTGACCCCCCTCCCTACATTACCTTGTGCCCTTCACCTGTGTCTATGCCGGATGTTTTCAAAAGGATTGTCTCCTTCCTTCCTCAGCCTTCTGGTCAGTGAGTTTCTGGTACTGTTTAGCTTTATGTTATGTTGCTTTGTTCTCTCATCCATCCCCTCCCCCAATATGACATCCTAATCTTAGCTTCCTTCAGGATGTTGAAGGAGATGGTTGTCAAGATAGATCCTGGAGGAGAGTAGCTCATGAGGCTTTGTGTGCCCGACTGGCAGTCCTCTATTTTCCTGCCGGTTTGACTATAATCTCTGCTTCAGTAGAAAATGGGTGAGGCTGTACAGGAGGAGACCCTCCTGAAAAGCACTGCAACAACAGTTGCAGTGCCCGTGTGGGAAACGTGCATATCCCAGGAAGCCTTATCAGATTATGGCATTTGCTCTTCCGCTCTGCTTCCTCCTGCTTCGTCTCTTGTTTGTTCTCACAGAAAGATACAGGCCTAATAATGGACTCTTGTGGTTAAATGGGTTAGAGGGTTAGGAGGAAGCAGGGCTCTTTTTGTAGAAAAAGGCCTTATCAGATTATGGCATTTGCTCTTCCGCTCTGCTTCCTCCTGCTTCGTCTCTTGTTTGTTCTTTGTATTGTTGCTACTTAGATAATTATTTATTACATCCCTGAAGAGCTGGTATTTTGGTGGAGATAATGCTGCCTCTGCCGAGCAGTATTGCACGTGCTGTGCACACTAGGCTGCCGTCACATTTCCCAAGTGAATTAGGGTCTGCCAGTGAGTCATGCACGCCTTGGATGGGGTGGATCGCCAGAATGTTAGCTGTAACAGCTGGGGACAATGTGACACAGAGTTAAGGGGTCTTCATTTCCACTGCAAGAGACAAAAGATCCCGCAGAAAGACACAGGCCTAATAATGGACTCTTTTGGTTAAATGGGTTAGAGAGTTAGGAGGAAGTGTGATCAAAGGGGTAGCAGTCAGAGCCAGTCTCACTGCGTAAGCGACCCACCTGATCGTAAGACCCGCAGTATTTTTAGAGGTGTCATTGGAACATTGTATGATCCAAGAGATGGACCTTTTAATGCTGGAGTGCACCTCTTTGGTCACATGGTGCCATTGTGGCAGCAAAATGATTTGGGTTGGCCATATTGGAGTCCATTTCCTCGGCCAGTTTCCATTATGGTTGCCATCCTCCAGGTAGGTACAGCTGACCTCTGGACTACAGATATCAATTTCCCTAGAGAAAATGGCTGGTTTGGAGGGTGGTCTTTGCAGCATTGTACCTCACTGAGGTCCCTCCCCTCCCCGAACCCTGCCCTTTCCAGGGTCCACCCACAAATCTCCAGGAACTTCCCAACCCAGAGCTTCCCAACCTAATTTCTGTATATGCCCCTGTGAAGTGCGCCATTTCTCCATCAATGCAGAAGGGGCTGGGAATGGGGAAACAGTTCATAAACAGTTTGTCAAAAGAAGACTGTTGATGTCCTTCAGTCCTACATTAATTATAATTTGATACCTGAGAAGGAGCTTTGAGGAGGAGATATGGAATGCCAAACACACAACAGTCTCATAGCTAAGAATGCTCTCATTTTCCTCTCTCTTCTATCTTTCGTACAGTACTTAGCAACTTAATGCTGCTAGTCGGAACAGGCATTCTAAGTTACAGCCTAGGTCACTTGGATACTTGTTTCTCTCTGACGTAAAAGTATGTAATGGTCGCACACCAGGGCCTCCTGTTACTTCCTTGTCTGCCTACTCCATTTTGAAACCCCCCCCCCTGAGCACTATGGTCATTTCATTTCTGGAGGCCCTTCTTCAGGCACCCTGCCTCCTGAAATTAGGTTGGTGGCTGGCAACCTGGGAGAAGAAGAAGAAGAGATTGGATTTATACCCCGCCCTTCACTTGGAGTCTCAGAGCGGCTTACAAACGCCTTTCTCTTCCCCTCCCCACAACAAACACCCTGTGAGGTGGGTGGGGCTGAGAGAACTCTGACAGAAACTGCTCTTTTTCAAGGACAGCTCTTATCAGAACTACGGCTTGCCCAAGGCCATCCAGCCAGGTGCAAGTGGAGGAGTGGGGAATCAAACCCGGTTCTCCCAGATTAGAGTCCACACACTTAACTACTACACCAAAGGGCCTTCTTGGCCATGGCACCAAAGTTCTGGAACTGTCTCCCCAGGGAGATTCGTGTGACCCTTTCTGCCAGTGAGTAAAGACTTTTTTGTTTCATTTCGTATTCCCTCCTTCCTAACTAATGTTTTAAGTGCTGTTTTTATGTTATGCTTATATTTGAACTCTGTATTTAATTGTTTTAATTATGGGAGGGGGTTGATTTAAAATGTGGTTTTATTATGGTATGTTTTAACTTGATAGCCATCTTGGTGGCCCTTGTAAGAGCAGAAAGGTAGGTTAGAAATAAATTATGTAAATAAAATAAATAAAAACCTCACCAAGATATAGTTAGGATAAAATGCAGGAAAGGTGAACGACGTGAGCTGCTTCTTTCTTAGCAAGGATGTAAATGGGATAAATAAGTAAAATTCTTTTTCAGAATTTTCTCTTTTTTAGTGAAGGCGACATGGAGCATTTTTTAACCCTTATAATTTGTTTTTATTGCTGCTTTGTTTTGTTTTATTGGTGTGAACCACCCCCCAGCAGGTCTAGAAAGGCGGCATACAATTTTTAAAAACAAACAAATCCATGAACTTGCCAGAGCTAGCCACAATGTAAGGCACTGCAATACAATAAAGGTATAGTTTGAATTTTATTTCTTGGTTTAGGCCTGGAGGTAGTAGGGTTGCCAGCTCTGAGTTGGGAGATACATGGAGATTTTGGGGGTGAAGATTTTAGGGGTTTGGGGGAGGGAAGAGACCCCAGTATGGTACAGTGCCATAGATGCCACCCTCCAAAGCAGCCATTTTCTCCAGGGGAACTGATCTTGGTCATCTCTGGAGTTCAATTGTAATAACGTGAGATCAATCCTCGGTGGGAGACATAAACAGTGTCTAGGTGGCTTTCTTCAATGTAGAAGCGATTGCTACATTAGCTGCCCCTCTGAGGTCTAATAATTTCCCTTTAATGAACCGGGCAGAATAGGATATTTACCTAACCTTTCCTGAAGGGTGGAAGAGGACCAAGGATGGTAGATAAGAACAGCAGAAGGACCAGGCAGGGCATTCTTTGCAGTTCCCATATTGATCAGGAAGTGGGAAAACTACTGCCCTCCCACTCCTTGAATGTGTACATTGTCTATACAGCCAAGATTGGTTGTCAAGAGCGGACCCCGGGTCCAGCATCTGGATATACGAAGATCCTGCTGGTTTACTGAAATCCTTCTGAAAGGTAGCAGCTCTGGAAAGGGACTAAGTAGGGCTGTGGTTTGCTTAATCTGCCCAACGCTCAAAGATTATCGAACCAAATCTGGTAAAGCTATATATCATACAACAGAATCTGCAGTTGTGTCTCACATGACCCAGTTCTCATGAGCTTTACATTAAAAATAAAGCAGCTGTAAAAAAAAAAAAGAAGCTAACAATATATATATGTTAGGAAGGCCCCAGACATTGTTTTTGTTGTTGTTGTTGCCAGAATGGATTTAAATTTCAACTAATTTATTAGTTGGAAAAGTAAAAGTAAATAGTTTGTGGGCTGTGATTTGAATATTTATGTCTTGGAATCATTTCACTTACATGTTTCCACCCACCCCCCTTTGTAACCTGAACACAGAGCTATCAAATGCATTACCTATGCAGAAATGAAATTGGCACAAGGAATCTATTGGAAACGGTCAGCCTGACACACTGATATTGCCAAAGTGAGCAAGGCACAAATGTAAAAGTATAAGAAACCTGACATGATGGTTACTCTAGGGATGCTAACCTCCAGGTGGTAGCCAGAGATCTCCTGAGACTACACCTGATCTGTAGGTGACAAAGGTCAGTTCACATGGAGAAAATGGCTGCTTTGGAAGGCGGACTCTGTGGCATTGTACCACATCGAAGTCCCTCTCCTCCCCAAATTCCACCCTCCTCAGGCTCCACCCCCAAAATCTCCAGATATTTCCAAACTTGGAGCTGGCAACCCTAGTTATCATCCTCCAGTTGAGTGGAGGGGGCATGTGGGTGTGTTCATATGCACGTGACAGGAGAGATAGTGTTGAGAGAGAGAGTGGCTTACACTTGTTCTCCAGTTGTATTTAGTGTATTTGCAAATGTCCTATATGGACACCATAAGTGACCAGTGTTTGCTCATCCAAAATAAACCTAACCCAAGTAGTGCTGTCCTACCATTAGGGGAAGTGGGGAACACATAAAGTATGAACTAGTCAGAGTAACCTATCTATATATCTAATAGCCAAATTGCCCCCTCCGTGCGGTTATCTAAATCCGCACATCGGAGGCACTTGGGGGGCAGAGAGATTTCCCTGCACACTTGGAGCAGTCTCCATGTGTGCAGAAAAATCTAAAAAGTTGGGGGGGAAATACGGGGGATATTTAAATCCCTCCAAAAGTACAAGAGCATTCCCTGCACATGTGCAGAGAATGCCCTGGCAACTCTTGCTGCCTCTGTGTGTGTGGGGGGAGAAGCCTTGGCGGGTTGGTGTCTGTGAGCCACTCAGGCCTTGCCACCGCTGTTGTGGGGGGGAGAGGAGGGAGAAGGCTTTGCGAACTTCAAGGCGCCGCCGCTGCTGGGGGGGGGAGAGGAGGGAGAAGGCTTTGCGAACTTCAAGGCTTCTTGCTGTCGCCGCTGGGGAAGGGGGCAGGAGATAGCTTGGTGGGCTTCAGGGCTCCTTGTCACTGTCACCAGGGAGGGGGGCGGGAGAAGGCTTGGCAGGCTTCAGGGCTCCTTGCTGCCAGGGAGGGGGTGGGAGAAGGCTTGGCAGGTTTCAGAGCTCCTCGCCGCTGCCGGGGAGGGGGGCAGGAGAAAGCTTGGCAGGCTTCAGAGCTCCTTGCTGCCGCCCCGAGGGGGTGGAGGAGGGAGAAGACTTGGTGGGCCTCATGGGTCTGCCTGCTGGGCTCACCTGCTGCTGCTTCTCCTGCGGAGGTCCTGCTTCTGGAGGCTGGGAGCTGTGGGGAATACTCCCCCCCCACGAGTATCGGGGGTCCCCCTTCTTGTATTCAGATAATATGCAGGTTACCTTGCTGTAATCTGGAGCTACCTTTGAAAACTGTTTGGAAACATTAATTGAGTCAAAATGTGGCAGCCAGCCTACTGTCGGGCAGGATACAGGGATTGTATCACTCCAGTGCGCTGGCTGCCCATTTGATTTTGCACAGATTCAGAATGCTGGTTCTTAGCTATCTTTATGGTCTGGTTCTAGCCTGAGGGCTACAATTTTAGGATACCATTTTAGTTTGTTTTTATGCCTCTGAATTGTTTTTTATGGGTTGTTTTAACATTGCCAATTCTTATGTTGTTTTTCTTTTAGTATTGTATTGCTTTTACTTTGTGAATCACTTCAAACACGTCTCTGGAGAGGCAGCATACAGAGTTTCTAAATAAAATAATATATAACAATAAACTAACACTTTCACACACACTAAATAACACACCTCCAATCCACTTTCAATGCATTTTGTAACGTGTGTGATTTTGTAATTTGTGTGAAGTGGCAAAATCCACTTGCAAATGGTTGTTGAAGTGGATTGAAACTGCATTATTTAGCATGTGTGAAAGCGCCCTTTAATTGGAAAAGCGGATAATTATGGCTGTATAAGCAATGGAACTAGCTTTCTGGGGGTAGTGTGAGGAAAGGGAGAATCAATCAGAAATACTTCAGTCATGAGGTATACCTGATGGGCAGGTTAGTTTAGGTACTGCAGTGGGACACTTGTAGCTCTATGACTAACCTGACAAATCTACTGTAAATCCTAGTGCTGCATTGGTTGACCAATACAGGTAGAGTTTCACAACAGGGCAAATCACACTCCCCCCGGGGCTATTGTTGATTGGGAAAATGGCTCTGGGGAAGTTTTAAAAGCTTCCTCCCCTGTGCTCTCATGCCTATCAGACTCCTGCATGTCTGCTAAATGACTTTAAAAACAAGTGGGTGCTTCACATATAGAATGTAGGCCCTTTGTGTAATATACCCATAAGACATTCAGGGAATCAATGCTCCTCACGGGCCATCATTCACTCTAAGAATGAAGCCAAATCCGTAACACAAACATTTCCTTAAACTACAGTGGAATAAATGTCTAGTATTAGGGATGGACATGAACCAGGAAAATGCAGTTCGGTTTGTGGCAGACCCATGAACTGAACCACAGACTGTCACAGACAAAAACTCACTTATACAAACTGAACTGGTTTGGGAAGTTCATGTTGCAGTATAACAGCACCCCTGGCATGCTAGAGAAATCAAACTTGCAGTGGATCTCCAACTGACTCTCCTCTACCTGCCCTCCAAGTTTGGTGAGGATTGGATTTACAGGATCCAAATTACGCTCCCCCAAAAATGTGCCCCTCACAACGAGCACCCCTTCCACCCACTTTCATCCTTATGGTGTTCACTGAGCCCCTTTGCTTTGCATGAGTGCAGGAACAAGATGCCAATCTGATCCCTGATTCCAGAAACCTCCCAAACCCCGACAGCAGACGAGATCACTTGGAGCTTTGTGAACAGTGTAATTGATCAATGCCAGTCAGTCTCCACTAAAAGTTTGTGACAGTAGAGCCTCCATGAATATCGCTTCATGGACCACGAACCAGCCCCCAAAATGATGAACTGTAGTTCATGAGCTGGTTCGTACCCATGCGGCATGCCTATCTAGTATTGCTTTGGGGCTATTTCAAAGTAATATCGACTGCCTTTCATAAGCACAAGCTCTCTTTCAAAGGTATAGAGAAGGCACCTGAATGACAGCAGAGGGAAAAATGACAGCAGAGGGATTTTGAAGTAGACACCTATGTTTCCTTGATTACATGCCAAAAAATTTTAAAAAATCAATTTCTGCCTATTCCTTCATGTGAAGAACCAAAATTCCTGTGTGTGTTTAGCCCTGAGTCCACCGACACCCAAACCCCAAAGCATGTAATGATGTACGTAGACCTGGTGGCTCCAAGCCCTGAGTCCACCCCTGACACTCAACCCCCAAAGTGTGCAATGACGTGTGTAGATGTGGTGGCTGGAAGCCCTGAGAAGGTCTGGAGTACAGCCGTCCACTTACCCCCCCCCCCATGGCTGAAACATGCAGCCAGTATCCGAAAGATAGATGGTGTTATGTACACGGACCACCACCAGGGGTCCGCGGCGAAAGCAGGAGCTTGGTCCCCAAACACAAAGGGGACCTAGGATCCTAGTCTACCGGGAGTCCACCAATAGCACCCTTGGCGGGAGATTCAAACCCTCCAATGGGAACCGAGGTGTGCCGGGTGGAGTGTATATAGTTGGCCTTGCAGGGCCATTTTGTGTGTCTTGTTGTGAAGTACAATAAATGCGTCTGAATGCATGTCGTGGTCCGAGTTCTCCATGCATTGAACCTAGTACTTTTCAGATGGAAAGGCAGGCACCCCCAGACTTTTGACATGGGCTCCCCAAAGTATCCCCATGGCAGCAGGAAGGTATAAGAGTACTCTGGGGAGAGTGCAGAAATGTTTCCACAGGTTGGAATGGAAATGAGGCCCCATGATCTGAGCAGGTGGGACTAAGCACAGTTGGTTTCTGGCACTGGATTGGGAGGCACCATAGGGGGGTGTACTTGGGCAGAAGGAGCAAGAGGGAGTTGGGACCTGGGGGGGAGGATGCCTCCCCCCCCAGTCTCTGAACCACTCTTGTCAGCTGATTCCTCTCTGAAAAGTTCTAGCAACTGCTGGTGTCTGGACATTGCTAACACCTCTGTTTTCTCTTGAGAAAGCCCCAAGGGTAAGAAGGCTTTGAGATCCCTGGTGATGCCCTGCTGGGGCAAACCTCCAGGTGTTTGGGGGGGTTCATGCGCGGGGACAGGGGCCTCTAGTTTTCTGTGGGGGAGGGCTTCTTCCCCTCACAACGAGCACCCCTTCCACCCACTTTCATCCTTATGGTGTTCACTGAGCCCCTTTGCTTTGCATGAGTGCAGGAACAAGATGCCAATCTGATCCCTGATTCCAGAAACCTCCCAAACCCCGACAGCAGACGAGATCACTAGTGGGGGGGGGGGAGAAAAATAAAGGCATCCAATAGCTAAGCCCCTGTGCTCAGAGTGAACACAGGAACAAGATGCCAATCTGATCCCTAAAAGAAGACTCCCAAACCCCGATGGCAGACTGCAGACAAGATCACCAGCAGGAGGGGGGTGGGTGAGGGATAGAAAGGCACCCAACAGCTAAGTCCCTGTGCTCAGCATGAGTGCAGGAAGAGCAGAACCAGATCCCTGGTTCCAAAAAATTCCCAAACCCTTCCCCCACAGCAGACAGCAGAGCAGATCAGTAGCAGGAGAGGTGGTGGGGATAGGAAGGCACCCAACAGGTAGATCTCTGTGCTCAGCGTGAGTGCAGGAAGAGCAGAACCAGATCCCTGGTTCCAGAAAACTCCAAAAAAACCCACAGCAGCAGGCAGCAGAGCAGATCACCATCAGGAGAGTGGGGGGGGGAGGCACAATAAGAAAGCCCCTGTGTTGAATGTCAGAGCCCTGAGTCCACTACTGTACCCAAATCCCAGCAACAGACAGCAGATCAAGCAGGTCAAGCAAAGAGAAAGCAAAGCCATGAATCAGCTCTGCTTGCTCTGTGTCTCTCTTTCACTTCAGCAGCCAACAAAGGAGGGGTAGGGAGCAGAGCTCACTCAATATATAGCATTTTGAGCCCATACAATGGGAACTCTGTTATTGGCAGCCAGCAGTGCCTGTTAAGCTTTGGAAGGGTCCTATTGGTGTTTCCAAGGCTGGAGAATTCCACCTTGGAGCTTTGTGAACTGTTTAATTGACCAGTGCCAGTCAGTCTCCACTAAAAGTTTGTGACAGTAGAGCCTCTATGAATATCGCTTCATGGACCACGAACCACCCCCCAAAATGATGAACTGTAGTTCATGAGCTGGTTCATACCCATGCCTACCTAGTATTGCTTTGGGGCTGTTTCAAAGTAATATCGACTGCCTTTCATAAGCACAAGCTCTCTTTCAAAGGTACAGAGAAGGCACCTGAATGACAGCAGAGGGGAAAAACAGAGAATATTCTCTTTATATAGAGAAAAAGATATTTTCTGCCCAGCAAAGGTATACACCACATCTGATTCTGAATATTTTTATTTTCAAAGTGTGTTCAGTATACCCTATGTATATACTTTATGGATTTTGAAGTAGACACCTATGATTCCTTGATTACATGCCAAAAAATTTTTTAAAATCAATTTCTGCCTATTCCTTCATTTGAAGAACCAAAATTCCTGTGTGTGTTTAAAGATGTACATATAGACTCTGTGTATTTCTATGTCTGACATGTTTCCGATGTATGTATATTTATAGCATACTAAATATTATGTTATTATGAAACTAGTCCAAGCTGAACTTTATATGTATTTTTAATATTCAACTTTCTTCTGTTTTTGTAATAGCATGTATTCTTAGATACCACCCAGAATGACACAGAGACAGTGTTAAAAACAGATAATGCCACCAGTAATGAAAGAATGCAGCTTGTTTTAGTAAGAACTAGTAAGTAAGAGGATATCTTAGAGGAGCTTTACCTATGTTACAACTACTAGCCCTGAATCCCATATTATTCAGTTTGAGTGTACAGGTTATGTATTTTTGGCTTATCACAAAGTAACGAGGAAACTCTGACTGCTAGATCCTAATTCAGACTCAGCCTTTAGGCTTGTTTTTGGTTTGGCCTGTCCCTCCCTGCCTCGCATTCACAATATATCTAAATGACAGGCTTTTGGAAGGCTTTCTATAGTGCAGCTTCACTTAATGGAAGGGTTTGGTTGGTTCCTGTCTCTGTTCCTTTGTTTTCGGTTATGGAATGATAATCTGATTAGGTGAGGCTACTACCTTCCCTGAAGAGCTGGCTCAGTGCCTGACACCTGGACTTTACTGCCTGGAGTTCTTCAAAAGCACTTCTTCTATAGGTAACTTTCCAGTAAGTTCAAGTCTGACGTATAATTACTAAGAGAGAAATGAAACAGCCAGCATTATGTGGACAATGGGAAATTGCTTCTTTGCTTTGTTTGATCTTCCGCTCTGGATCTCAGACTGAGATGAGCTCAACATGAAACTGCCCTTCTGAATTTGCTGGGTGCTATGTAAGCTGATAAAGTATTTTCTCCCAGTGTTGGTACTTTGATGCACATGACATGGAATTGCTAAGCAGTGGCTGGTGTTTCACTAGACAAGCATTAATTTAATCTTAGTGACATGCCATTTTGTCAGCTGCCAGTGATTGGAGTATTGGAGTATTTTGTTTGGAACCTAAACCTGGGTCTTTCAAGATGGGTTCTGTCAACAGTCTTTGCCAGCAAGGGGCTAGAACCTACCAGGATGCTTCAATTGTATGTTGCCTGTGTGTCTGTACGCATACACTGGGGGGGGGGGATTTGATGAGTCTTTCGAGTCATAAACTCCTAATGTGCTGCTGGCAATACCAAGAAGAGAGTATATAAAAAAGATGAGGTCTGGGCTTTAAAAAAAATAGTAGATTGCCAGGATTTTTCTGTTATCAATGGAGAAATGTGATGAACAATTGATCAGCTGTGTGTTTGACCCTTCTACCCTGTTGTGACCAGGGGTCATTTGGGGGGGACGCGGGGGGACGCCCTCCCCCCGGGTGAGGTGCGGGAGGGCGGGGCCTGGAGCTCCCTGCTGGTGCCCGCTAGAGGTCGCCGCCGGCTGTAGGGAGGACACACTTCCGGTGATGTCAGGGGGTGTGGCATATGCTAATGAGTTATGCTAATGAGTTCCCCTAGCTCTTTTTCTACGAAATGACCCCTGGTTGTGACCCTTCCTTTCCCATCACCCTGGATCTTTAGACATATTTCCTTTCTCTGTCCCCCTTTCTCTATCTCTGTTCCTACTTTCCTCAGCCTCTGTCCTTTCCCCCGTTTCTGTTCTTTGTTTCCCTCGTCACATAATTAAAAAAACCCTTAAATAAAATTACAGTAAAGTGTAAGTACACTGTTAAATGCCCTTAGAAGCCTCACAGGAGTCCAATAGCTTTCCTTGCACAATTAAGCCTTCTGAAAAACAGACAATGGTTGATTCTCCAAATCGTACTGAGAGTCTGCAAAGTTGTCACTTAATTTGGCATGGTATATTGGTAGCCACTGTGCCTGAAATCTTCTGGCACTCCTATGCAGGGGACTGGCGACCACAGTGTGGCCAGGCTGGCATCAGCCCAGCCATTTACAATATAGTTCCAGTGTTCAGGCAGTTTAGTAAAGCAAGTGAAATAGTTTGTGGCAGAGAACCTGAAGTTCATATGGCCGCATCTGTTATGGCTTTAACTGCTATGTAATATGCAGTAATCCTTTGAAAAGTCAGATTCCAAACAAGGTATCTTTTTCTTTCCGCCAGCAAAAGAGACAAAAAGTACAAAAGAGACACACCCTCATCCCAGAGAACTCTGGGAACCGTAGTTCTTTGAGAGAAGATTGCTATTCTCAGACAGAGAATTTTTCGGGCTAAATGACACAGGAGAGCCATGGCTGATGTTATGACATTTTTTAAAAGTAAAATGTAGGCAAGAAAGGCTGCTAATATGATTAGAGTAGCAGAGGGGAGAGGGTGTTTAACCATTCTCCTGATCAAGATTGCTCTCTCCAGTGGCTTTTTGCCTCTCAATACAAAAATACAGGTACAGGTTGAGGTGTAATGAAATTTTAATCAGAAAAATGTTATTGGGAAGACAGCATTAAGCACCCCCCCACACACACACATACAAACTGCTGTTCTGAACAAATTGTCAGCCTCCTTTTCAATTTAAATAAAAGAGTTGGGAGACGAATTAATATTTTCCCATGTAAAATATATACCAAACTATAGTTCCCAGGACCATAAATACACATTTATGTAGTGCTTTTTGGAGTGTTCAAAGCATTTCACATACATTTTCTCAGCAACCCTTACAACAAACAAGAATGAAGAACTGCAGATGGGAAGCTGAGCGGAGAAAACACAATAGTGGCTTGCCTAAAGGCTACCATTGAGCTTATAGTGAAATTTGAACCTGGGACTTGCATCTCACCACTCAAAGCCACCCCATGTCATGTTGACATCTTACGTGGCAGATTAATTTGATTGTCTGTGACCAAGAACCTTTTGTTGCAGGTCACAGAAATTCCCTTGATAATCATGCTGTTCCTCATTTTGGTAGAAGAAAACTAAGTTATGATGGAAGAGAATTAGAGGTTGTAAGTATAAAGTTTGGTATGCCTTCACTCATTCCCCAGAGAGCACTCCAGCTTCCGCCTGCTGGGAACGTCCAATCCTGTTCTGACAAGTCTCTATCTGTCTCCAAGTTGCTGCTGCTTCCTCTCTGTCTCCAGGTTGTGTAGGAGGTGTTTGTCTTTCTTAACTTGTGCTGACTTCAGTCTGTGCCTGCCTGTGCCCAAACATGCACTGATAACCTAGTTTAGGGCTAAAATTCAACCGCGATTATTTATGTACCAAGAGCTTTCTGTTATTGTTGTTAATGGAAGTGAGCAGCATTTGAAGGGCGTGGAGTGGGGGTTGTTATTAACGGCAGATGAAGCAACATTTCTCGTTTTGATCCAAAAGCTGACTCAACTTACTAAATAGTAGTCAAGGTGCCAAGCTTTGAGAAGCTCTCAGAAAAGGTATTGCCTTTTCTAGGGATGGGTAGGGTTTGACTCTCTTGGAAGTAAATTTTTTTAGGAACTCAGGGCTTTTTTTTTTTTTTTAAAGAGGTGCCAGAACTCTCAAGAGGGAAATGAATTTTTCAGTCTGTATACTGAAAACTCATTAACTTTTAAACATTTTAAAAAGAATTCTGTTGAAGAAGTTCCAGAACTCAGTTCTGGAATGTTCCCCCAGAAAAAAAGCCCTGAAAAACCTGAACTGTGAGGGTGAATGAATACCTTAAATAAGGAGATAATTTATTATTGTTATATTAATGGCAATTAATGGATATCAGTATACTAGAAACGTAAGACACTTCCTCCAGTTCTGTAAAAGTTGAGTCTGTTATTTATTTCTTAACATGGGATGCCCATACTTCATTGCATATGTGCTTTTGATAATGGTGATATTCTCTTCTGTATAGACTTTTAACTTTAAAAGAAGAAAAACACAAACAGGAAGGGTTGGATCTCAGCACATATAAGGCCTTTCTCTGGGGCTACTCTCCTTATAGGCTAACACTGGTTTGTACACTTTTGAGGGGTATACCTCAAAAATACTTCTTTATGGATTTTGATGCTGATTGTCAAGCTCAGGGGTCCCGAATGTGGTGCCCATGAGTGCCATGGCACCTGTCAACACCACCCTGAGGCCCCCACCAAGTGTTTCTAGAAAGTGGCTTTGGCCAGATAGGGCTGTCGCCCAGCAGGGCTTCTGATCGGAATGGCACTATGCTTGTGGTACAACATCACTTCCAGCAAATACCTAGTGACTTCACATCACTGGTGTGACACTGAGGCGATTGCCTAGGATTTTGGGAAATGCCCAAATCCTAGGGCATTACCCTGTCACCACACCAGTGTAGGGTTGCCAGGTCTCTTTGTCGCACCAATGAGAGGATTTGGGGGGCATTCTGGGATGTCCATGGTGCAATGACATCACCCGGAAGTGACATCATCATGTTGGGGACATTACACAGCAACGCTCTGGTTTGAGGGCAAAACTCTATGGTAAAACCAGCTTCAAACCATAGAGTTTTGCCCTCAAACCAGAGCGTTGCTGTGTGGTGCCCTGACACGATGAAATCACTTCTGAGTGATGTCATTGTGTTGGGGACATCACACAGTGACATTGCTGTTTTGGGGTGGGGTTTCCCCTACTGGCCGGCTGGCTGGTGGCAGGCAGAACCCACAAAACCCAGAGAACCCCTGCCAGGACCTGGGGACTGGCAACCCTACACCAGTGAAATGACATCACTTCTAGGTATTCAGCTGAAGTGACATTGTGCAGCTAGTGCAGTATTTTCAAGCATTTTCCTTTTGGTGGCTTTCGGCAGCTCTGACAAGCAGGAGTGGGAGTTCTCCTGCTAAAGCGAGATATTTGGTCTCACTAGTGAAAAGATGTACTTAAACCAGTTGAACAGTACTAATGCACTCCATTAGCCACAAAAGCTGAGAGTGCCAATCACATTAACCAATGTGTTCTAATCACTCATGATACTTCTGTATTGTCAGGAGGAAAAGGGTGAGGTAATAGCAGAGCTCTCAACTCACACTGCTTCCTTTTCTCCCTTCAGTAGGAAAAAATAAATGTTCAGATCACACAGGGTGAAATAATGTATAAAGGTATTTCATTAGCAAGATACTAGACAACTGTAGCTATGTTAAAATAGAACTGGCTCTCAGCAAACATAATCAATAATCACAAAAAGGAGGTTAAGAAATGGAATCTCACTCCAAAAACGCAGCAAAGGTTACATGACAGTCTGAAAAAAGGCACTCTATGGCTGAACATGCCAATTATATGGAAGTACAATAAAGTTGCTTCTTAAATTGTTAGAGACCAGTTTCTTCCAATCAGTATCAAAGAATAAGAATCATTCTCTCTATGAGTTACTAGATGTCCCTGCCCAGTGACTCTCCCAAGCAGGCTTATGGTGTTTAGAAGTAGATCAAAGCAAGAATATTTGGGAATGAGTATTAAACCAAACACTAATGTCACATGCAATACCACTGTAAATTCTAAGATACTGCTCAACAGACATAATCATTTGGGGCACAACTAGACATTACGGTGTCACTGAAGATGCTCCAGGGAGGGGGGCTCTGCAGGCCTTCCCTGGCTTGTCCGCTTCAACAGGCGGGCCAGGGAAGTCGGGGGGGGGGCTAGCTTGGGGGGCAGTGGGCAAATTGCCTTCCATTCAATGAAGGTAGCGGGGGGGATTTAAACTTTAAAACTCAAGTCGTGCCACAGAGGCGGCACGCTCCCTTCATTGAAGGCATGCTCCCTTCAGTGATAGGAGGATTATTATACCCTATGGGGACTGTCCCCATAGGGTATAGTTGAGCCAAATGTGATTCAGCCAGCCGAATGCCACCCGAATTGGCTTGCATTGCCGAAAGTGGCATTCAGAGGTCATTTGGCTGCGCCTAATCACATTCAGCCTGATTCAGCCGAATCAGAATGGGCCGAATTTTTTTTTTTTGCACATCCGTAGTTGTGCCCTTGGCGTGGCACGACTCTGCTCTGTAGTACTTCTTTTAGAGAGATGGAATTTTTGCAGGTCCTGCAAACCTAGAAAATGCAGGAAACTAAACAATTAGAAAGTTGAAGGCTGAAGGGGATGAATGAGGATCACATCTAGGGTTGCCATGTCTCCTCTGGCCACCAGTGGGGGATGATGGGAGTAGGGTTGCCAGATCTAGGTTGGGAAACCCCTGGTGGTTTGGGTATGGAGCCTGGGGAGACCAGAGACCCCCCCATGGGGTACAACACCATAGATTCCACCCTGCAAAGCACCCCATTTTCTCCAGGGGGACTGATGTCTGCAGTCTGGGGATGAGCTGTAATTCTGGGGGATCCCCAGGTCCCACATAGAGGCTGGCATCCCTAGGCTGACAACTGGCCTCCAGGGAAAAAAATGTCCTGCCCTTTAACAGAGGCTTACTGTATGGAGATGTGCATTGAAGCTTTTCATGGCGTGGAGGTAGATAACATCACCTGGTATTTGCTGCAGATCAGACTTATATTAGAGGGATAGCAGAGGGACATGTATCCCCATTACCTCACATGTATCCCCATTACCTCCTTCTGACTCTATAACTGTCAAACAGTCCAAGGAGGGAGAAAGCCAGAAATTGTATGGAGGGGTATGAATAAGGAGTGGGTAGGGTTACCAGGTCTCCATCATTAAACTCTATGATTCACTGGGAGGGGTCTAATGATGTCATGGATGTAGTCCATGGATCTGTATGTAGTCACAACCAGGTGGCTTTGAAGAGATGGACCATTTGTAGGTTTTGGGGGAGGGTCTGAAAGCAGACATGAGTCAGGAGACATGATTTTGGGGAAGTCATATTTTGGGGGAGGCTGCAGGCAATAGAAAAGCTGACTCACAGGCCACATTCTGAAGTGGAAGGCTAGACACCCCCTTGACAATAGTTCTGGCTCATCAAAGTTCAGGCTATTATTAATGATCAAGGTTTGCAGAAGAATAACTTGCCTTCTAGGACTATCCAGAAATCTACATTACAATGCAGAATCCCCTGGATAGTTACTGACAAGTGAGGACTATCCAGGAATCTACGTTACAATGCAGAATCCCTAGATAATTACTGACAATCGGCCATCTTCTCACCTTTGTTAATCAGGAGTGCCACTCTGGCAATTTATTCAGAGACCCATGAAAGGGCATCAAGCCCTCCCTGCTCCTTTGTTAAACCAGTCCAAGCTGGCATTCTGGACAGATAACCAAATCACCAGCAGTTGGCATTTCCCATATCTCCCCATACTGTTAAACATGGTTAATCATGGCCATATTTGGAGATTCAGTATTTCTAGCCAGAACCCAATCCTGTCACAGTAGAGAAACTGGCCCTTCTCAATACAATCAAAGGTGCATAAAAGCCACCTCTCAGCCCACAGATCTTTGTAGCTGGTTTCCGAATCATACCTGTTACCCCATCCTCATGGCTGGTCTACTTCCCTGGTGAAATCACTGAGTCTAGGGTTGCCAGTTCCCTTGGAGCAGCTGGTGGGGGATCAGGAGCACACTTACCAGGAGCAGAGAGGAATGCTGGAAATGTGATGTAGGCATGTTGGGGGGCAACACTCTGGTTTTTGGGTAAAACTCTGTGGTACAATTAGCTTCTACTGTACAGTTTTGCCCCAAAACAAGAGCGTTGCCTCCGAGTCCCCGTGTCACTTTAAGGTCATGTAGGCACATTGTGTTAATTTCTAGTGCGCCTCCCTTTTGGGGCGGGGGCTGGTGGTGGAGATGTGGGGGCTGAAAGTGGGAAGCCCCCGCCTCTTTAGGAGGTCTTGCATCCCTAACTGAGTCTGATCCTGGCTACAAGCTGAATTGTAACAGAAACTCCCAACATACTGGAGCCTCCTTTCTTTCACCTGATATCTCCACAGACTTGGACAGCTATATCTTTGCTCCTGGTTTTTTGCTCTGTGCACAAACATGCAAGCTAATTCCCCATTGCAGTCTGCACACATGTTCACATGTTTTGGGGGGTGTGGTAAGAGGTGTCACACAGGTTGCCATCTACAAAAATGAAATGATTTTTCTTCCCATCCTCACACAAGGTGGGCTTACACTGAAACATTTTGACTTAGCTTACTAAAGAGGAAGTATACAGCAGACACAAGCAAGAAAGAAGTGAGGAGCAGAGGGAGAAAATGTGACAGTACACAGCAGATAAAATTTTATTTGGCAAGGAAGGGGTTAACTGTCTCAGCTCCAACTGTTTTGCAGCTAGAAAAATTCCTTGCCCATTTTCCTTTATATCTTTGCAATAGAAATGGCTAAAGAGGTATTTTTTAAGCCAGTGTGGTATAGTGGTTTGAGTGTCAGACTAGGATCTGAAAGACTCAGGTTCCAGTCCCCACTCTGTCCTGGAATCTTGCTGGGTGACCTTGAGTCAGTCACATATCCTTAGCCTAACCTACCTCACAGGGTTGTTGTGAGGATATAATGGAAGAGAGAATAATGTAAGCCAGTTTGAATTCACATTGATGAGAAAGGCTGGGAACAAATTAAGTACATAAACAAAGAAATGAAAGCTAAGAATACAGTTGTGGAACTGGACATATTTGTGGGGCGTGTCCCCACCCAATCCCCCCATACCCAAGGGCCTGACTTTGAGCCATGTTGATATCAGAGATAGGAGAAAGAGGCCTTTAAAAGATCTACGTTTCCATAGGAGAAGGGCATGAATCAAGAAATAGCAGCAAGGGAAACTTTTAGTATTCTGCAATCAGTTTATATTAGGATCTTAATTATTTTCATTGGGTATTATTCTGTTTTTAAATTGTAAATTACTTTTGAAATCATTATATGTTGTGTATAAGGGCAGAAAATAAATATCAAGTAAAAATCTCAGATATATTTAGATTTTGAACGTTGAAGTCAAAGTTTAAAACATCTGAAGTTAGGGTTGCCAAGTCCAACTCAGGAAATATCTGAGGACTTTGGGGGTGGAGCCAGGAGACTTTGGGGGTGGAGCCAGGGGAAATGCCACTTCCAGGTCAAAGGTCAAGTGATGTCACTTCCCTAGCTCCACCCCTTCTGATGTCACTTCCAGCAGGGGGGCTGCCCTCTGGATGGCCATACGGGCCATCTAGTCCAACCCCCTGCTCAATGCAGGACCATCCAAGAGCATCCCTGACAAGTGTTTGTCCAGCCCACTCTTGGGCCTGTCATTCCAGTTCCAGAACACTCCTGCTACACCCTGGGGCTGTCATTCCACTCTAGGGCCAGTCATTCACGTTCCAGAACATTCTTGCTACCCCCAGGGGCTGTCATTCCACTCCGTGGTCTCTTATTCCACTCCCTGAACACTCCTTCTCCACCCTGAGGCTGTCATTCCATTCTTGGGCCTGTCATTCCAGTTCCAGAAAAC